>NW_009922396.1:32354-38191 GCF_000696875.1 Nestor notabilis
CGTTAAAGGTGCTTTGTGTTTCACAATCGAGTTGAAGCAGTATTGTCTGCATGTAATGCTTCATGATATGTACATAAGGATACAAATCTAAAGCAGAGACTGTGGTTATTTGCTTTCCGTTTACTGTTGTAGGTATTTGATTATGGAAGCTCTTGTTTGCCCAGGGAACTGTAATTTTAAATTCTTTGCCAAATCTTCCCATAGTGGGGAAAAAAAATGAATTTGTAGCTGTATCATTTTACTGGCTGCTGTGCTGTAACGCATCGTCTCAGTTGCTTTACTCTGTGTCTGATGATGAGACCTTTTAAAAAAACCCTTAAAAGCAGATTTTAATTGATCTGAATTTAGTAAAAATACTTGAAAGTGCATTCAGAATATATAAACCAAATGTACATGCAGCAATAGCTGTCAACCAATTGTCATCATTTTAAAGGGCTTATTATATTGCCTGTACACACCCATCTTGGGAGAAGAGACGTCTGTGCATGTGGAGTTTGCCTTCCTGCAAAGAATGAAAAACACATTATCACAAAAGGTGACATTTATAATGGATTATGCAGCCTGTTCTGAACTCAGGACTGATACGTAGCACGACATAGGAGTGTGTGACACTGGCATAACAGTTTTGTCATGGGCCATTGTCACTGGAACTGTTGCATTTCTGTCTCGGTGGAAAGAGAGCAAGCTGGAGAGGTCTGGTTTAAATAACACTACTGGAAAGTACGGAGTCGTACTGAGGGAATGGTTACCAGAGGTTTCTAAAGGTAACGACAAGCGAGGACAATACACCATCCAGTTCTCTTGATGTCCATCCAGAATTATGCCTTGGGGTATAATTCCCTGTGAAAGGGAGTGGGTCCTTTCCAGCTCTGCCTGTGACCCCAGTTTTACTGCTCTTTTCAAGTAGTGGCCCTTGAGAAATACCAGTAGCATCCCCATCAGTGATGAGCATTTTCAAGTTGAATTAGGGGGTACAGGCAAAGCTTTGGGTGAACCTGGTGGACATTTTCACTTGTCGCTGTGTCTGTTCAGTAGTACAGAGAGGCAGTGGTGGCTTTTCACAGGGCTGGGTGAGACAGTGCAGGATTTAAGGGCCTTACAGGCTTATCAGTGTCTCATAGGCTTCTCTGGCTGACGAAACGATCTGTGCAGTTTTCCAACCTGAGCAGGCTTTGGGACGATGCATGGAGCTGAGCCTGAACCTGTAATCCTGGCTGGACTGAGCTGGTTTGGCACAGCCTTGCTGAGTGACTTTATCTTTGGAGTTAATCTGTAACGCAGAATAGCTCTGCCTGCGAATAAAGCCAAGTTGATTTTATTTCAGTTTCCATTGAACTTAGGAAATTTGAAGCTGTTTCCAGAACTGAACATCCATTCTTTCCCTTTGCCACCTAAATTTGTTATTTCTAAATATTTCTCAACTGCAATATTGTACAGTCATTTTGACGTACATGGCCATGCGAATGGTTGTGTGTTTGAATGTTCTGAGTTGGTATTTGACAAAGACTTGAGGGGGTGGTGTTTGCTCAAGTCACAGTCATTGTACGTCATGTCTCAGTTATGCCTCTTAAAGATCTAAGAATGAAGCTGGGAGGTGGCACTGCTGGGGGGTACTCCTGCATTCATGCATCAGGGGATTTTCATGTGGCCCATCAAGTAAAAGAGGAAAGTCAGTCTTTTAAGACCTGAGTTTTGGGCTGGTGCAGTGACATTCTTTTTAACTAAAAATTTACACTTGATTTCAGTCAGTTCTTATTAGGGAATTGAAGGCTGAAACCTGATTTTCCTGCAGATGGCTTAGCTGGCTTTCAGGTTTCAGTGTTGCTTTTCATTCTAACTGTCATATATGTGAAAATTGTTCAGGTAGTGCAAATGGTTGCAGGTTCTGTTTCCCACTTGCTGGATCGAGGTACAAATCTGTCAACTGCTCTGACATGGTGAGATCTTTAACTCAGGAAACTAAGTGCAATTTTTAAACCAAAAAGTTCAGAGCTATCCAGCAACAGAAGCGAGAGGAAACTTGAAGTTGTTTCCCAAGTGCAGAAACCATGTTGAGCTGTGCCAGCAAAGACCTAAGTATAAGCTCTGTTGAACCTTCCTAAGTTCCTCTTGACTGCATCATTTTGGAAGGCCCTGCTTTAGCAACTCGGCTGTCTAAGAGGGAATGAGAAGCCACTGGAGGTGGTCACCTTTCCAGCTGGCACAGTGCTCCCAGAAGAGGCTTTGCATCTGTCCCTTGGGAAACAGACTTAAAAATGTTCGAAGCTTCATCAAACTCAAATGTGAAGAACATCACCTTAAACATAGTGCGAGATTACTGATCCAAGTCAATACCTGGAAAAGTTGTTCTGCATGTACAAGGGTCTGTAGGGACAGGCCAAGGGGAATGGCTTTAACCTGCCAGAGGGGAGATTGAGATGAGCTCTGAGGCAGAAGCTCTTCCCTGTGAGGGTGCTGAGGCGCTGGCACAGGGTGCCCAGAGAAGCTGTGGCTGCCCCATCCCTGGCAGTGTTCAAGGCCAGGTTGGACACAGGGGCTTGGAGCAACCTGCTCTAGTGGAAGGTGTCCCTGCCTGTGGCCAGGGGTTGGAGCTGGATGAGCTTTAAGGTCCCTTCCAACACAAACCAGTCTGGGATTCTGTGATCCTCTGGGTGGATTTTCATTAATGGGTCTTACGGGATCAAGTGCAGAATTGAAGATGAAGCATCCTTGTAAGTAAAGTCAAGTGAACAGGATTTCACTCTGGAGCACAGAAGGTGATATCCAAAATTGCAAAGAGTGATTGACAGAACATGCCTTTGTTACTTCTTCCATGAACAATCAAAATATTAACAATGCATTCACCTAACATAAAACGTAGAATTTTCATTTCCTCCCTTTTTTCTACGGTTTTGAAAAAGAGTATCAGTGATGTTTGGTCTGTTTCTCACAAAGGCTGTATTTGCTTATGGGAGCTAAATGTTGATTTACATAGAGTGCAAGGACTTTGATCTTGACAAAACCTGTATTTTGCAGAACAGTATTATCTTGGGAGCAATTAGAACTTGCATAAACAAAGGTGGTCTTTGTACTGGCAAAGTTTTTTTGCTGCCTCTCCTCTCTCCCCACCCCTTGCTTCCCCCTTACCCCATCCACTGCTGAAGTTATTGCTGCAGCTAGAAAGATCTTTGTTGCTTTCAGATTCTGTCACCTGCATAACAAAGCAGCGATTGAGTTGTATCATTTCTGAGCCTTCAGAAATGTTAACAGATGTGCCTGTTCTTGAAAGCCAAAGAAGATGCAGTATGAGGAGAAAACTGAACTAGCTGCAGAAGCTCAGAGAGACTAAATGTAGATGGCAGGATAAAAGCCGGAATTTCTTTTTATGTTAAAGCTTCTTAAAAATGAAAACTGGTTTTTGTGTTCCAAAGCTACTTGAACTATGTGGGTTGATTTGGCAGGAAGCTTGGTCTCCATGCTATATGCTGATATAGCTGTAGTTAATGGAAGTATGTAATCGGGGTGTGTGTCACGCTTGTACATAACTTTCACTGATGCGTTCGTGCTTGGCGTTTGCTCAAGGGCAGAGTTGTGCTGAAAGTCTCACATAGGAAAGGTGTGATTTCAGAAGTCACTTCAAATTATACCAGGATATTTGTGAGCTTTAAGGTTGCACGTTAAGAAAAACTTCTTCCCCAGGAGGATGGTGCAGCAGTGGAGCAGGTTAGTCAGAGATGTGCAATCTTCTCCCAGGGAGGTTTCCAGGTCAGCATCCATCTAGCATTGCAAATAGCTCTCCTTGAAAGGGTAGGTTGGACTGTATGACCTTTAGAGAGAGATCCCTTCTGCTTCAATGAGTCTAAAAAGATGCTGCCTAAATACTTCTGCAGGATAATCTTTTAAGAATAAGCTTGCTTTGGAGTTCCTGTTTTATCAGGACACTGAAATAGTTAATAATGTGAATTCAGTCATGTATAAAATAGTGGGGCAAGTGTGTTTTCACTCTGTCAAGGTGAAAGATCAAATGTTTTTTCCCTTGGGACTGGCTGTACTGTAGCCCACAAATGGCTAACTTTCAGGAGTCCTGAGATTAACTTCCATGGATTTCTGACAGGGGTTGACAGTTATGGGGGTTCTTTTCAGTCAGAAGAATAGAGAAGCAGCACTACTTGAGCACAGGTACCATGCAACATTTTGAGGGTAAGACTATATTAGATATTAGGAAGAAACTACCCCCTGTGAGGGTGCTGAGGCGCTGGCACAGGGTGCCCAGAGAAGCTGTGGCTGCCCCATCCCTGGTAGTGTTCAAGGCCAGGTTGGACACGGGGGCTTGGAGCAACCTGCTCTAGTGGAAGGTGTCCCTGCCCGTGGCAGGGGGTTGGAACGAGAGGATCATTAAGGTCCCTTCAAACCCAAACCATTCCATGATTCTATGAAAACCTAAATTACTGGGAAAGACCTGTACCTTTGGGGGAGGGAGGCAAGTCTTTCCTAGCAAATTATACTGGACTTGTACATTTCATAGTCCTTTTGAAAGCATGATGACAAGGTCAATAGTCCTGTCTGCCTTTTCAAATCATTTGTAAGTTGCTGGATGTTTGGCCCTCAAGATTTATTTATTTTTTTTAGTCTGCTGCTTTTTTTTTTTCCATACACTTCTGAAGTCCATGCAGCAGTTAGATGTCATTGCAGTGAACTCCTGGGCCTTCTGCCAAGCATTCAGTATTCTCAGGATGGTGGGTAAAGTACAAAGAAAAATGCTTGTCTGTTTCCTTGTAAAACCTTACAAGTAATGTGTAGCCTTAGAAGTAAGATAACACTTACTAAAGTAAGATGAAAACAGGGCTGACTCTCACTTTATACACGTAGTTAGAATGTAGAGTTCATTTTGACATGGAAGATCTGCAAATGTCCACGATTTAATAAGAAGGTCTGAGCTAGAGCTGTAGGCTTTGGCAGCCAGAGGTGTCTGTGTTTAGCATTGTAGAATGGTGTAACAGCGTAACTGTTCAGATAAGTGAAGATCAGCCTTTTCTGAAGCATCAAAATGAAACAGAAATGGTTTGAAATTTCAGCAGCTCACCATTATCATCGCCTCTCGTGTAACTGATCCTGTAGTTATATTGACATGTTTGCAGAGGCTTGTTCCTGTTCACTCGAGTGTGTGGTTTCCACAAAAATTCCTATCCTTTTAAAAATGAACAATAATAATTTTGTGTGTTTTAAAAAGTGTTTCCATCACAACTTAGCGTTCATTTGGTTCTGATGTGGTAAGATACAGGAGATATGTGGGAGGGGACTAAACATTAGGTTTTGACATAGGATATACTGTGGGCAAGCTGATTGTCCATTTCCCAGGTTAATTTCTGTGCAAATGTGATTTCACTGTATTGAAAAATACCCCAAAATAGACAGTCAATTCCAGATTGAGGTGCCGTGAATGCCACATGCCCCCTTGTACTCTTTCCTTGGTGTGTTTTGCTATACACATTGCACTGCAAAGAGCAAAACAGCGTAGCTGCAGTGTTCTTCCCCTGCATTTTAGAGAAGATGGTTGTGAATAAATTTGAATGGAGACTGTTGTGCTTTAATAAAAATTGAAAATCACCAAAAGTGAGTCTGTTTTTCCTGTAGAAAAATAAAACGTAGAAGAAAGAAATTCAGACTTGATCTGTTTGATGTTCTCACGTAATTGCTTCTTTTTACTAATTCCCTCTCTCTTTTTCTTCCAAGTTTGTGCTGAAGCTTTCAATCCAGATGAAGAGGAAGAAGACACAGAACAAAAGGTAAGAATGAATTGCATCATGCATGCTTCTCTCTACAGTTTGACAGCAGATGTCTGTACATCACCCTTTCCC
>NW_009922396.1:38222-48048 GCF_000696875.1 Nestor notabilis
CGTGGTGTGCTGGCACTGAGAACGTGACATTGCTCTGAAATTTAGGGCCACTTTGTCGCGTGCACTTCTGTAGTCACTATAGCTTTAATGTAGTTTCACTTCAAAGGACTCAAGAGCTGTGCTTAAGCCTACCTTTAAACGTTGGATATTTTCCTTTCTTAATTATCTTGAAGGCTCATTGAGGCAATTCCTAGAGCATCGATGCTGTTGTGAAGAATTAGTTAAGGTTGACCACAGCTGTTTCTTCATGGGTGCTTAAAATTCCTCACATGCTTTTTGCTGCCCTGTCAGCGCAGTTCTGCCTGGGGAGGAGAAATACTTCATTGGAACATTTTGAGGCTGTGGCCACCTGTTCTGTGGTTTTGAAAGATGGGAATTTCTAGTGCAGATACTGGAATTGTGTTTCTTTATGTGAGTAAATCCCGTAGTCTGGCTGGTGAGGGTCAGCGTTTTCCTCTCTGGACTTCTGGTGTTCCTTTTCCAGATTCCATCTCAAGGATGCTTACTCTTCTGCAATGAAAGTCTAAGTCTAATTTAATTTCTCTTAAAAAAACAAGTACTTATAAGATGCTATATAAAGAAAAAAGACCATGAATGTGTCTGATCATCCAAATGTTTTTAAACTTGGATGCATTTATTCCATCAAAAGTCTTAATTTTCCTGACTGCTGATGCAATATTCAGTTATCTTTTAAAACCAGGGATCTGAGCTTTGCTCAACTTTGGACAATGAATTTGTCGATAATCCTACTAATGTAACTGGTTTTTGGAGTCCTTGTTAATCCAGAACTATAGTTAATTATATATTATATAGTGGTGAATGTGAGGTAAATAATATTTATATATATGATTTCATAGTTAACCCCTAACAAATCCACATACAAACATTTTTATAACACAGTGAGTGTTGGTTCCTTTATCCTGATGAGATGTTTATAATTGGAAAGAAGTAACCTTTTGAGAAGTAATCTCTTAAACAGCATAGCTTTTATTAAAATCATTTTGTTGGGGAAACAACCCCAAGTGCTTCTGAGGTAACTTCTCTTATTAGATGGGCTGAGATACATGTGTCATAAATCATACAAACCACCTGTATGGTAACAATATAGTGGGATTAATATATCCAGAGTTTAGGAAGAAAGTTGACTTTTCCCTCTGTTAAAAACACTCACACCTTGACTGTATCTGTGTCTGCGTTAGGAGGGAAGGGGAAGGAAAAGGCATCCTTCTTTCTTGTCTGTCTTGACTGTTATTTTGCAAGTGTTAGTTGTCAGCATTATCTGTTTCTTATGTCTGTTTCATTCTGTCTTGCTTTGTATGTTTATACATAAATACTGTGTATGGAAACAACAAAAGAAATGTATACTTTGGTACTCTTAAATTGTGTTCTGCATTTTCACTCTGAAATGCAGGTTCAGTCAGTGATCATATTTCTTGGTTGTCATGATGTTTGTTTGACTTTGTTTTAAAGATAGTTCATCCAAAAACCGACGAACAGCGATGCAGACTGCAGGAGGCATGTAAAGATATCCTGCTCTTCAAAAACCTCGATCAGGTAATCCCATTCTAAACTGGAGTTGATGGTTTGTAGATACAGGTAATGGCATGACCTAACAGTCCAGACACTTGTTTGCACTGTGATAGTTGGTGAATTATTAATTACAGGCAGGCTGGGTTGGGACATATGTTTGGAGATGAGCAACCAGTGAACAATCTAAATGTCAAATTGTCAGTTACCATCATTGTCACATTCCTCTTGCTGCAAATTCCATTTTATTTTTCTTCTTGTTGGAGAAAAGGGTTTTGGTTTTGTTTTGGTTTTAATTCTTTTGCTTATCTTACAGTGAGATTTTATCTTTTCTTGGGCACCACTGCACCTGATTTCCTTTTTCCTAGGAAATAGCTCCTAATGTTATGGGTGATTTTAAAAGGAAATCACTTACACAGTTGTGATATTGAACACCTTCCACATTTGCACGATTTCAGACTGTTGCACTGTTTTCTGAAATGCCAATATGTCAGTAAATTTTCTGTAAATGAATGTAAATTAATGGTTTTAGGTTGTTTCTATTATCAGTGATTTTTATTGCTGAAGTTGGTTATTAATTACTCATTGCTTCAGCATTGAGTTTTAATTATGACTCTCTGTTGCTTGCACTTAGCAATTTTAATTGGTAAGAATTTTTTAATGAGGACTGTAGTTCAGGAGCAGACCTTTGGAGATCCTCTAATCCAGCCTTGGAGAGGCTGTAGAGTAAATGCATCTCACCTCTGGTCTGGTGTTTCCATGAAAGCAGAACTGACATCTCTACTGCAGGTTGGGGAAGATGAAAGCTGTAAGAACAGTGCTGGGCCCTGCAGCTTCCTGGGTTTGAATCATTGAGCTTTGCCTCAATGTGATGCAAAAGCATGGGTGTGGTAGCTTATGGTTTCAGAAATTCTGCTCAGCTTTCCTTGAAAACCAGGAAGTTCTCCAGTTCTTGGTTGCTGTACAAACCCCAAGAACTCAAATCAGTTCAGACTGTCACTGCGTCTAACCCTGAGATTTTGAGTATCCCCAGTGATAAACCTGATTTGTGTGTCAATATACAGTGCTGGGGGAGTGGGTGACTTCTCTCCTGTTAAAGCTCTGTATGGTGTATCATGCATAGGCTCCAGTGTTACAAATGAATTTTGTACTGGCTGAGAGCAGTGACTGTTACCCCCATATTTAAACCAAAAGGGTTTGTTGCAGTTCAGAAATCTGACAAAGCTTGTTCTTTTATTGACAGAACAGCTCAGCATTTTATTTACTTAAAATAAGTCTTTTCCTGTTTATTCCCCAAATAAAACATTACTGAGTTACGGTGTTTCTAAAAAGCTTCTTAGAATCTGCATTGCTTGTTTTCTGACAACTGTTACTTAAAGGCATGCTGTGAAATACGTGGTTAAAATAAATGGCTTTCATGCAATGATTGTTTAGTTTAAATATCAGGAGAGTTTTTAAAGCCAAGAAAATAGGATTCTAGTGAAAAGATATTTACAATATAGGGGTGCCTGCTGATGCTGAAATGATTATTCTGAACTTAGAGTGCAGTAAATATTTCAAGTGTATCTAGCAGCATAAAGACCAGTTTGAGTGTTCATGCAGTATGTTTTTAGAAACTGAGCTGTGATTTACATCTTCAACTTTGAAATGCAATGAAAGTCTATTGTTAATAGACTTTGGAATAATAAAGATGGTAAAGCAGGTCAGCATTGAGACAAGGTACTTACTTACATTACATGGCATCATCTCTGTTGGCTTTCCCTGCCTGTGTTACCTACAAAACACGTTTAGTCATGGTTCATCAGAGAAACCCAGCTTGAGTGGTGCAGACCAGCACTATCCCATTTTCTGTATGTGTTCCCCATCTGTACCTGTCTGATGTCATCTTGTGCTGGGATTGCAGGTTCCCCAAGGCATAGACTATCCAGGGACTTACCTCTGTACAGAGGCTTGTTCGGTACAGTCCTGATTATGATGGAGGCTCTTCGATGATGACAGTACATATAAGTGACTCACATATCATGGTGCAGTTTCTAGTCATACGTATCATGAAATATATGTACTGTTGGCATAAATCAACATCCTTTCATTGCAGAGAAGCTGTGTCAGATTATACCAAGTGAGAGCCTGCTGTACATGTGTGCTTTGGCACTGAAATGGTATGCACAGGTTAAGCCATTTGGACATGAATTGGAGATAATGGCTCTTTTGTACTGGCAGTATCAATATTTGCATTATTGAACTTATTAATAAGCTGGAAAAACGTGAGGTGTTAATGGCAATCAGCATTAATATCAATATTACTTGTATTACCATACAGTAAAACCAGTGCAATGCATGTTGCACTTCACTATCCAGATCAAGTCACACGAACTCGCCCTTGTCCAGCATTAATGCGAAGGTATATTCTCTGAGGGTTTTCAAAATGTGTTTTATTTTCTTGCCCTCTGCTGTTTGTGTTATAGGAGCAGCTGTCTCAGGTCCTTGATGCCATGTTTGAGAGGAAGGTGACACCTCAGGAACATGTGATTGACCAAGGTGATGATGGAGACAACTTCTATGTCATTGAGAGGTAAGCAGCTGTGCCTTTGAAATGTGGAGCCTGTTTTCAGTTTCTTAGAAATGGCAGGGACCGTTCCTGAAGGAAGCTGACTTTTTGCAGTCATTGCCTCTTCCTTTGATCCTTCCATCTTCTCCTTTACATCGACACTGACTTTTGGATCATTTTCCCAGGGACAATCAAATTTGACAGAGGTGGATATTTCAAACCTGCTGGATTTAACACGTTCTGTGTGGCTGCATAAAAACTGAAATACCATCTTCTCTGAGGAAGGGCTGCAGCATGAGCCTGCCTATGATTTGTTCAGTTTAGCTTTTGTACTCATCAGCATGTGTGTAGCTTAAAACCAAACTTATTACATGCTGTCTCTAGACCAGGATATATTTTTACTGAAGGAAGGAGGGCAAAGAGCGGCAATAGAAATCATTGGGGAGGGAGAATGCAGGACATTAGAATCCGTGGCAGAGGCTACCATGAAACAGCCTGGACTTTGGTTTGTTTTGATTACTGACTTGAGAAACTTGTGGTTACTTTGCTGCTGTTGGTTATGTGTTTCTATTTGCAGAGTTTGTGGTGCCATTTTGCAATTTCTTGCATTTCTTGCCACCTCAAATGTATTCTGGCCATATGCCCATTCCCCTGTCCTCTACCATACCATCCATTAGCCTGAGCCAGTGCTCCATTCTTCCACTCTATGTTGCCAAAAGAATGTGGCAGAAAGTCTATACTCGGGGTTGTTGAGTAATACAGCATAGCAGCCTTTGCTGTAAACACTGACTTTGCTGTAACTCTTATGTTGGCTATCCAGTTATTAGAAAGATTTCTGCAGTTATGGATTTCCCCTTCTGGTGCTCCTCCACCTCCCACCCCCTCATTTTTCCATACAAAAGAATAGCAGGATACTGGTGCTTATGGAAACCTAAAGTACGTCCAGTTGCTTGCAAGTGCAAATTCAGAGGACTGTCTCTTTCAAGGCATCAGAAGCATGTCTTGTTAACCTTAAAATAAGTCATGAATGCCTAAGTATCCGTGAGGATTAGTTTCTTCCTGTCTGAATAAGGGTGACTTTGTGTTCCAGGTGTAACTCTTTAGCTTCTTGCCTGCATAGAAAAACAGGCTTTCAGGAACAGGTCTGGTTTTTTTCCCAAAGCTGTAATACTTCCTCAGGGAGGACAGTGCAACTTGAGGATGCAGCAGCTATTTAGTGCTTACTACGTGGAAGGGAGAGCTAGGACAAATGTGCTGCAGGGCTAAACATTAGTATGCTCATCACTGCTGAGGAGGCACCTGATGAGTCCCTGCTGATTGAGCAGTCATCAGTCAGGAGGGGCAGTGTTGGTCTCTGATGCCTCTTGGAATAGACTGATCCACAGTCTTGCTGAGTTGCCCTTTTCTGCCTTGTTTTTTT
The DNA here is from genome assembly GCF_000696875.1 of Nestor notabilis. NCBI lineage: Eukaryota > Metazoa > Chordata > Aves > Psittaciformes > Psittacidae > Nestor > Nestor notabilis. Next base: position 43,718 of record NW_009922396.1, read on the forward strand.
TTTCCTTGGGGTTTTATATTTTTTCATGTCAGTATTTTTCTTCTGGGTCCTTGAGCTCCTAACGATTACCATCTCACCAGTTACACTTGGGGCTGTGTCTTTATTCTTATCTTGCCAGGCTTTAGCTCACGGACTGTCTCCCAGCTCAGTAACACTTTCCTCAGTAAAGCTGAGCCAAGGTCACCCAGTGGTGCCTCACCAGTTTAGTCCTTGGGGCACAGACAGCTCAATGCTTGGCTGAAGCTTGCATGGCTGTAGTTGTTTGGAAATAAATGGCACTGATAAGTGACTTTCAGGCTGAGGGATAGGAAGAGGTTGTTGTGTTTGCTTAAGGTGCTCACATAATAGCTCTTCTAGATGAAAAAAACCTCTGAAGGTCATTGCCTCTGGTGCCTCTGAGAGAATCATTAAGTAGATATTGGGCATTAAAAGAATTAGCGAAACTTTTCCATCAACACTAACCCTTTTTTTAGTTTACTGTTAGCATGTTTGGTTTCTTTCTCTGTCTTCTGGTTGTGAGTAAGCAGTAGAGTATAAAAAGTGTCTGGTGAGGATGTTATGCAGTCTTCCTATGCCCAGCTTTCTCTTATAGCTTTCTGGGTGACAGAGAGAGACTACATTTCTTGGATCTTCTGACCTGTCTGAATCTGGCCCATCCACTGTTGATCCAGTAACCAAACTTTCCCCTGGATCTCAAAGGCTTTAATTCAATAAGCCCTCAAGTCATTGTGCAAAGCTTCCTCACTTCACCATGTGTTTTAATTCTTTGATTTGTGTAATGTCCACTTTATGGAATCACCTACAAATGAAGCTGGCATAAAGCTGTCCTGTGGTACCTATTTCAGATGCAGCAGTGTTCAAAGTTACTAACAAATCCAGGGTGTCAACTCTTTAAGTTTGAGCACTGTGTGCTGTAACCTGCCTTCTTCAGCAGCCACGCCTCTGTGAAAATGGTGATGAAGTTCCTCAAGTATCTTTAAATCCTTTGACTCGAGGATCAGTATGTGCTGCTTATAAAAAGACTGGTCAGTTTGCACTGCAAAACTCACTCAGTATCTGAGAGAGATAAAGGACGGCCCTTTCTGTCATCTCTGTGCTTTTGGCACAACAGTCGGCACCACTGTTGTCCATACAAGAGCTGGATCTTTTGAATCTAGCATGAGCGTACGCAGATACAAGCTACAATTGCATCTTGGGGTTATGGTATAGATGTACCATTAAGCTGGAGTTGAGGTAAACCATAGGAACAGGCGAGTTGTTTTGAGTGTGTCCCAGTGGTACTGCAGCAATGCTGTCACTGAGAAGATGGGCATAGATAGAGCCGAGTCACTCTGGCGAGGCCTCACTGAGTAACATGCATGCTGTGAAAAGACAAATGCTGTTAAGAACACAATGGAACTACCTATCATGTTGTAAGAACAATTACAATAGTAATGACAAAATACTGTGCAGGGGAAACCAGGTGGATCCTGCCCAGCTCTCTGAGGAGTGAAATGCTTTTGAAAGAAAGAATTATCGTGAAAATAGCATCTTGGTATCAGGCGATTGGAAATCTCACTACAACATGTTCCATCTCACCCAGCAATAAGAGGACTCTTTGTATAGCAGCAAAAAGCTGGTTTTAACATTGTACTGAAATGTTGACTAATGAAGAATGTCTATTCCATTGTTTTCCAGGGGGTCGTATGATATTGTTGTAGCAAAAGACGACCAGTCGCGCTGTGTGGGCTGCTACGATAATCATGGCAGTTTTGGGGAACTGGCCTTGATGTACAACACTCCTAGAGCTGCCACCATTATTGCCACCACAGAAGGAGCCCTCTGGGGACTGGTAAGGAAAGGAGGTTGCTCTCATATGCATGGTATTTTAAACACTTAACTTGCTGTGTCCAGTGCTTCTCTTGGAATGGTTCCTTGTGCTAATAGCTCATTTACCATGATCTATTATCTCACCTTCTGACAGATCCATTGTGCAAATTTTTTTGGCCACCTTTCTAGAACAACTTGTCTGTAAAAACTCTATCACTAGTTTTATCTGTCCCTTTTATTTTGCATTTGCTATAATTATGGCTTTTGTTTAGCGAGTGGAAAGCTGGTTTTGTTTTCATGCTGCAGAGGACAGTGGAGGCATTAATGCACGTATGTTATGGGAGGGCAAAACAGTATCTAAATGACGTTGTTTTCAACTTACCTTTCTCCCATTTTGAGGGGAATGGGAAAGTGTTAAATATCTTCTTGAAGATACCAGTAATTTGAAGAGCCAGGAAAACTGCCCAGAGCTTTGTTTTCCTTCAGAATAAACTGTCATGGTGTTTCTGGTCCCTTTTGTGTTTCACTGGAAGAGGTTCCAAGGTCAGCATGACCTATGAGATACCAAGCTAAATGATGGTGTCGCTTTGTCTCTAGCCCCGCAGTGTCGAATGTGAAGCTGTAGACATGAGTTTCCTTTTTTAGTCCTTTTCTCTGTACTGTTTGGTAGGGTTATTTTCACAGTGCTCTCTTACTCATCTGCGAGGGCTCACATAATAAGCGGATTGTGCGATCAGTGAAGCCTTTGAAGCCAGAAGTGTTGTGTGCTCTGTGTGCGCTGGGCTCCTCAGCAACTATCGCTGTGGGTTGCCCATGTGTTGTGACCTTGATTATGGGACTGATAAGCTGCTACACATGGTGTGCTTATGCAATCTCAGCACTTGCTGAGAGATCTGCCTGCCTTCCCTTTTCTTTGTGAGCCAAAAAGAAAGATTTCTGGTAAATCAACCAGGGAATAATGTCAGAATCTAATTTCTTGAACAAGGCGGAACAAAGCAGCTACCTGCAAACTGAGCTCATTCATAAAAGGAAGAAAATGAGATGATGATTCTTTGTTCCAGTTTGCCTTTGAAAAGAACTGCACAATTTGAGTTAATTTCGGGTTTGTTTTTTCTGTGATTACGGTCGGTTAATTCCAAGGTGTGGTGAAGAGGCACCTCTTGCTAGTCATCCGTCCTGTGAATGTGTTACTAACGATAAAGCTACATTTTCCTGCCGAAAACATCAGTTATTTTCTTCCAGTTATTCTGTCATTGCCATGTTTTACTGTACCATTTTGTGCCTGATGTAATTTAAACATACTTTTATTAGTCTGCAGAAGTAATTGCTAAAGCTTATGGGTTATCAGCCATTTAGGAAACGTGGATTACTTTTGCTGCACTGCAGACTTAGGCCAACAAAAGCCTGGTGGAAGGCTCAGGCACAAAGCAGTTATCAAACGTGTGTCTCTTCTGGACAGAGAAATGTCCTCAGTCATTCCCACTGAACATGTCTGGGGAGAAGCTCATTATCACACACATTCCTTCACTGCTCTGCCCTTTTTATTCAAACACTGCTGCTTCTCCTCCCTCACTGATACTCTCAAACAAATGAATAATGATTTTTTTATGCTTTTGCAATGTCCCCTGACCATTTCTGCACCATTCTGCTTCTTCAAACACGTACATTTGAAGAGACTTCGACCACTGAAGTGTTTATTAAAATAATGAAGCAATCCCTCATGCTTTATCATCTCTTACTCTTCTCATCTTTCCCCTCCTTCAACTTCTATATTCCCCTAGTGTCACCTCTATCAGTTACTGTTCCAGGTTCCAAGTATTTGCAGCCTGTATCCCATAAAACTGTTCTCTTACTTGAAAATACCCCTTTATCTCCATGTGTCACTGCTGAGGTATCAGTTGATGTTTTCAGAAAATGAGATCCAGGGGAATTGGAACTGGATGATCTTCAGGTCCTTTCCAGCCTTAACCATTCTATGATTCTAATGGCTCTCAGGAGCTCACGTTTCTGCTAATTGTGGTACATAGAACCTTAAGAGATTTGGGTTTTTTTGTGCCATTTTCCTAACCAAATTTCTGCTCCTTTCCCCTGATTTTCGATTTTTACACTTGTACCTCACCCTGTGCCAGGTGAACTCTGCAGCTCTCACTCTGTTCATCGTTCCTTGCTGATCCGAACAGGGACCATGGGCATTGTTGTAATGCAATCATTGAGAAACACACCTGGAGGGCAGTACCTTCCCCTCACCCTGGGCGGGCAGTTTAGTTTCAGCGCTATTGTGGCTTTTCTCGTCGGTCTTGGCCAGGAGTTGAGCCCTGCCTTGTCTCTGTGGAACTGGAGAGCGTTTTGTGGAGCTCTCTGACGGTAACGCTCGAACATGTCCGCCGCTGCAGGCAGAGGCAGGAGCGGTGCTGCGGGCTCGCGGCGCCGCCCAGTGGCCACGGCGCCTGCACAGCACTAGCTGCTGCCTGGGAAGAGATCGCAGGGTCGCATCATAGACTGGTTTGGGTTGAAGGGACCTT
>NW_009922397.1:0-16371 GCF_000696875.1 Nestor notabilis
CTCTGCCCGTTACTCGACAGGAAGGGCCGCCAGGAGCCCGTCCCACCGCGCCCTCACACACCTTCCCGTTCTCCTCAGGGCCTGGGGCTGCCTTCGGGCCTGTATCTGCCCACCCGTGGTGAGAGAGGTGTAGGACCTTGGCCACTCCCACAGTGGGGCTGCTGGGGGAGGCCGTGAGTGAGCCCTCTCTATCCCTTGCCGTTGGCAGAGGTGGACTGGTGCCTTGCGGTGAAGGATCCCAGTTTGCCTTTGCCTCTTTTCTGCTGACAGAGGGGCACCTCAGAGGGGGTGAGGACACAGCTCAGTCCAGGCAGCTGAGTTACCATCTTCTGCCCTGCCAGGTAAGGTGCCACCTGTCTCCCATTCTTCTAGTTGAACCTGTAGGACCTAACAAGGTCCGTTGTCCTCAGGTGTAGGCTAATGGCTCCTACCAGTCATACAGCATCAAGGACGTAGCAGTGCAAATACACCTGTGCAAACGTAGTGTACAACATACAAGTGACACACACAGGGCAGAGAAGGATGCTGTTGGCTGAATACTGTATGTTAAATGTTGAACACAAATTTGCTGTGAAGGTTTGTTTGCTATTTGGTTTTTAGCCCAGGAGTTACATTTGTCTCTTGGGTCTTTGCAGAGGTCTTAACTACAGATTCACTAATGATCAAAGAAACCTCATCCTGTAGGAATCCACCCCTGAGCTGTAGGTTTGACACGTAGCTCAGGAATTCTTTGTTCCTCTGCACAGCTACATCACCTTGCAGCCCCAGCCATGATCCTTTGCTTCCAGCCACAGCGGCTACCCCTTTCCACCCTGTTTTTATAACCCAGAAAGGCCAGACTGGAGTCCCTCACCAACAAAAATGTCTCATCACTGCTCCAAGAACAGCCCTACAGCTGGCAGGTTTCTGCAGCAACCATTCAGAGGGCAGCCTTGCCAAATGAAGTTTCAGAAAGTGATGAAACATCAAGCTGCTCAGGCCATCTGTGAGCCCAATTCCTACCATCACACAGTCCTCTGAGCTAGTATGGATGTCAGTACCAACTGGAGGAGTTTTAGGATACTGGAGTTAAAAAGCCTCTCCAGGCACTACCCTTGAGAAGGATTCAGCAAGATTCATGGCTTTTTGCTTCCACAGATGAATTTTCAGCTGCTTGAACAAGCAGATAATAAGGGCTGAAGCAGGTGATTTCTTACATGTGGGGCTTTATTAACTGTGAGCCGGGTGCTTCTTATTGTCTGAGTATCAGAAGCCAAGGGAAGAAAATTAATTAACTCCCTTTACTGGATGTGGCTAAAATCATCCCTATTTAAATGGGCTTTTATTCTTTACTTGTTAAGGTTGTTCCCTGCCAGGATGTGCCATAGATTATATGAAACCCCAGACATCAGGCCAAGCGATCTTTAGCACTCAAATCCACTTCCCTCTGTTGTCAGTCCACATCTAGTCCACCTCCCTTTTCCAGTCAGCTCATAGCCAGCTGACTGAATCCCCACTGAAGGGAAATACCTAACTGCTTTACTTCCTCTTTTACGGGTTTTTCCAGTGGGGGGTGGGAAGGAGTGAAACCAAGGGGGTAAACCGTAAGTCAAAGAAAGCAGAGAGGGCTACCAAAAGAGAGAATATATTCTACTTGGGCTAACACAGATTTAAGGATCTTTTGTGGTTATGGAGGCATCTGGGAAACTGAAGGCCACAAAGAACAATTTAAACAGTGAAAAGCAACAAATCCTTTTCAATGCTTTTTAATCTTAGATCTAGAGGTTGCTCAGTCTTGTTTTATACCCCAAGGAACGTGCAGCATGGACAGAAATTTCATGGTGCTCAAGACTCTTACCAGTCTGGAACGCAAACTGCATCTCCGAGCTTGAGAATGCTCCTATTGCATGTAGTGCAATGGAGTAGTCTGCAGGAGAGTCTGAAATCTGTGTATAACCACCCTAACAGAGAAAAAACTCAAAAACAAAGCAAAAGCACTGATGTTCTGATGCTTCTGTTTCACAGAATCTGTCTCTTTCCATCTTCTAGTCACTGGATAATATATTTAATTCTTCTAGAGTATTTTCTTCTGGCCAAGTGTTAGCTGAAATTATGAAACCACAGTCTTCTTGCTTTAAAGCTACTTGCATTAGTCTGATTAGTTTGTGCGGTGAGTTCCTGCCCTTGATGCATAGGCATTACTTTATTTGAAGCCAATGGAAGCTTTGGCTGCCTTAAGGATTATGGGTTAAGGCCCTACATTTGTACTGTTGTACACCAGTGTATGACCTAAATGAGATTAGAATAATAAATCCTGATTTATTATGAGAGCTTTATTTAGACATGTTTTGAGTATGAGGTCTGTGTCAGGATTAATAGTGAAATCTAACATGCCCAGGCATAGAGAAAGCCCAACAATGAAAGGACATCTTTTCCCTTGAGAAAACTGGTTCCCAGCCCTCTGTTTGGCTTTTGCCAGAGTTGCTAAATGTTGAATAGCACAGAGACACCGAATCCCAAAGATGGTGACGTAGTCCCTGACTTGGAGATGAGCCCACACCAACTGAAGGACAGAAGTATCCCATCAGCAGTACTTTTCAAGGATAATTACTCATGCTGTGCAATGCAGTAGCATTCAAAAAGCTTCAAATATAAGGTTTTCAGAATCCAAAGACAAACGAGGAATTACAGTTTCAGGATTTACTGGCTTAATTCATCCATCATGTTGAGCAGGCAGGCACTGGTTTAGGTGCTTGCCCTGTAGTTATATCAGATTCCTGAACATCTTCCAAGGGAATGTCCATTCTTTTCAGCATCCTGGCCACCATTGATCATCAGCAAACATGACATCTTGTCATGTAATACACCAAATTGCAATGGCCTAAGAATTAGATGCACAATGTGTGTGCTTACACCACATAGTTAAATTTCTGTATTCTAGTGGCAACATTACTAAAGGGTTCAGAGGAATTTGCCTTTCCAAAAAAAAAGAAGTTGAAATAAGTGGAGTGTGTGAGCTGGTATTTCTGCAGGACACGAAATGAGGAGAGAGGAGGTGTACATGTTGTGACAAATTTGGGTAAATTAAATCATCATGAATTCCACAGTATCACTACCTTTTGTCTAATTCAGAGAGTCTTAATACTCCCACTATCCATCAGCTATCTTGACACTATCTTGTTCAACAGCAGATTTCTGTCCCACTTGTTTTTTGAGCAGAAATAGCATGAGTTTTTTCCTTCAAAATGTTGCTGAGTTTTGTAACCGTAGGCCTCATGGAGTGCAGAGCAAAAGAAAGTGTTGAACCAGAATACCATTTTCTTTTTCTTTGGTTTGGCAAGGGGCCTATCTGGCAGCCTCTTCTGGTATGTCTCAGTTGGGGTGGAACTGAATGGAACAGGCCCTCACAGTTTTTCAGATAACCTGAGGGAAAAGCAGCTTTTGAAGAAGAACAAACTTCAAGGTCCAGGTACAATACTTTACTCAGTACTTGAGGTTTAAACTATAAGAGCCTGGCATTTGTAAGAAACACAATTCAAGAAATCATGAGATCTCAAAAGAATGAGAAACCTGCTGGTGTAACTGAGGACAAACTCTCTGGACTACCACAGTATAAAATCAAAGGTGAAGATAGTTCAGTATCTAACAAAACCTTAAATTACTTTATTTTCTTCACTTTTCAGAAGTGCTCTTTTCTGCAAATGTCTTTCTAAAAGACTTTTTGAACCAGTGAGAGTCATTAGGCACACAGTGCTTTAGCACACAGTGATTTACTAGCAATCTTGCCAGCAAATTCATTAACTGCAAGTGACATCAAAGATGAGCACTCTAGACCTCTCTGCTCAGGAGTAGGGCAGTAGTTCAAGTTGCAGAATCCAGATACTTTGTTATCTACTTTTGTTCATTTCAAGTCAAATAGCAGTGGGACAGCATAGCTAAGCAACTTTTTGAACCCTCGAGTTCCACTCAAGTTTATTCCGTTGGACAATGACCCTTAGAATGAAAACAGTAGCACAAACAGATCACTTGGAATTGCTCAACATCCCTAGACAGCAGCAGGAGTGTACTGAAGACCAAGCAGTGGCTGGACTTCTTAAGCATTGGAAAGCTGCATGGGGAGTTTGGTCTATCAAGAAATTTCTTGTAATGCTGCAATGCAGTGTTTCCCAACCAACCTTTGCTCACCTACTGGCAAGGACACGCCTGTGATGCAGACTGCGCGACCACTGTTCTTTGCTATCCCTTGGCAACACCTGACCCAGGGAAACAGCACCTTTCTTTGGCTCTTTACAACATGCTGCCCATGAAGCATGAGTTGGCAATCACATTCACAAAGGCACTAAGGTAAACCAGAAGTTTGTTGAGTGGAAACGGATTCCTGCTTCCCTTTTCATATGCATTTTATAGTATAAGTCAGGCATGTGTCAGTCTCAAAATCCTGGTGCTTTTGCTACTGGTATGCCATGGAAGCCTTTACCCTCATTTAGCAAGTTAAAGTCTTACAGCACAAGTTGTGAAGAGTTATCATAGGTCACTGATAAAAAGTAATAGAGTACTTATGGCCACCGTGAGTTAATGTTAGCCGCAAGCATAATCAGAAAGTTTGTGCTGGAAGCAGACAGGTGGTGTATAACCCACTGAATTTATTATCACTGTACTCTGGCCTCTAGATAGTGCGTGTGTGCACTGGGGCTGTGGAGACCAAGGGATGTATAAGGCAGGCCTAATAGTGGAACTGGGAAAGGCTAGGAAGAGGTTTTCCTTGTCTGCTAGAAGGAAGTATGTATCAATTTAGGGGAGCTGTTTTCCTGATCTGGGAGATGGAGCCTTCTGTAGTATGTATTGAAATATATATTGTTGTATCTATTCTATTTGGTATATATATTGTCTAAGCTCCTGTCCAGGCCCTTTATCTTCTCCATTTTTGCCTAATGAGCGTGATGGCCTGAGTACAGACGGCTTCTCTGACAAACTTGCTTCAGTAATTGCTTAGTTTTCCATGTTCTATCCTGATTTTGAGTAAATTTTACTTTTTCTCTAGGAAATACACAGGGTCTAAGAGCAGATGCTAATTTAAAACTAAGTCCAAGTTTATTTATGTTGAATCTATAAAATTCTCTTTCTGTGCAAGCTATAATGTATCTCTGTACACGTAGATGATTTTTAGTGCTTCAATGTTTCTTATCCTCTCTCCTCTTTCCCATCATTCACTGTGTGTTCTGTGTTTTTCTGTAGGTAGTCAAATCAACACAGCCACTTGGTGGGTGCTGTGTATCACCCTTCTTCTGTGAGCTGTTTCTCCAGGATTTCCAAAGCTGACTGCTCCTGGTAAGGATCTTAAAATCGTATCTAGACACCATAACAGAAGTGACCTGATCTACAGAAGCACTTGGAACCACAGATCCCTTTCTAGTCAATGGGAGCTGAGTTTGCTTAGTACCTTTAAAATGGAACCATTTATGTTTCAGTACCTACACATGGATTTTGGAACATAGCTTTAAGTGTTCAGTGTGGGTATTTTTAGGGCAGAATGGACTTCTCTTAGAGATCTTTTTAAGGAACTATGCAAACTTACATATACTGTGTTTATATAAATAAGCACAGACATAAAAATTGTCTTTTTCAACAAAACAGTAGTTCTGAACTCCTCTTGGGGTGATGCATTAATCATAAAAATCATAATTTTAACTAGTACTCAGTATCAGTATCTGCATTGCTTGAACACTGTGTTAGTTCATTTCACGGACTCTTTCACTAAAGGAATCTTTTTTCACTGCTCACCAGACATGTGGGGTCCTCCCTGGGGATCATTCCAGGAAACAAGCACTTCTTGTATCAGCTTACTGTAAATGATAGAACAAAACATGACAGTGATCCAGCCACAACCAATGTATGTCTGAAAACCTTGTTATTTGATGGTATATAATGCTGTACATGACCTAGAAATAATGAAGTGTTTCTACCACTCTACAAGTGTCTAAACCACTCAGTTTCAGTTCTCACTTCTCACCCCCCTGAGTCAAACCCAGCGGCCTACCATAGCACCTATTAATTTATAGATTTAATCCCAAGGGCACATCTGCACTCTTGTGAGAAGGTGTGTCTGGTCAGCTGTTGCCACAGTGATGGCACAAATAGACAACAACCAGGAAGAAAAGAACCTGTGGCTACACACATGCTTTGGTGAATTTGGATATTTAGGGGGGTTTCTTCCTGTGTACACTACGTTTGGAAGCCCTGATGTGCCTTTTCTCCCATTCTAGTGAAATATTTTAAGTTAGAAGAAAAAAGAAGTTACAGAATGCTATAAATTGTGTATTTCCTTGTAAAAACAAAGGTTTCTGCAATGCAAAGCTGAGCTGTTACAGCTTATTACAATGTTTTCAATTTTATAAGTACTTTAAGGTGCTTAAAAATATTCCAAAAAAATGCATATAAATAAAGTACTTGCTAAACAGGAAACAAGACCAAAAAAATCTGACAAAGATACAACGTGGCTGCCACAGGGAAAATGTCAGGTACTTGCTTCTTGTAGAAAATAGAACATTACTTAATTAATTGAAAATCCAGATAATTTTCCTCGGGAAAAAGAATCAGCAGTAAATCATTCAGGGGCTGGTGGATTTCTTTGTTTCTTGAGGATGGTAAAGATTGCGCACAGACATCAGCAAAGGGCAGCTTTCTGAGCTGTTCCCTGCCAATTGCTGACAAAGGCAGTCCTAATGAATCATTCTGAATTGTGATCATGTGCTACCAGCCCACAGTGAGCTGCCAAAGAGGAAGTGCAGCTTGTTTTCTTTCATTTTCTTGATTCCTATGCTGTAGGAAGATGAAAGGAGAAGGAGGAGGAGGCAACAGCGGCAGCCAAACTTAATAAATAATTCTGACGATTCCTGATATCAAATGGAGGCCCCTGAGTGGGACCCACTGAAAAATGACACCCTTCCGCCGACCCTGACGCCAGCTGTCCCTCCGTATGTGAAGTTGGGCCTGACCATTGTATATACTGTTTTTTATTCACTGCTTTTTGTGTTCATCTACGTCCAGCTCTGGCTGGTCCTTCACTACAGGCACAAGAGGTTCAGTTACCAGACTGTCTTTCTGTTTCTGTGCTTGTTTTGGGCCTCTCTCAGGACTGTGCTCTTTTCATTTTACTTCAAAGACTTTGTGACAGCAAATTCTCTCAGCCCTTTCATCTTCTGGCTTCTCTATTGCTTCCCAGTCTGCCTTCAGTTTTTCACCCTGACCCTGATGAATCTTTACTTCACTCAGGTAAGCAACAGATATTTGGTTGATTAAATCTTGCAGAATCGTAAAGCATTATTTTGTAAGAATCATAAGAAAAATATAAAACGTAATTTACAAATGTACCTTGGCAATGCAAAGAAGAAAATTTCAGCTTTCCAGCTGGGAATTTTAACTTTCGAGCTACATGCAAGTGATCAGTGTTACAATGAAACTGGAGCCTGAAGTCATCATTTCAGGAATGGCAAATTATATATATATATATATATACTGTCTATTAAATGGGTGTCATTTAATTTAAAGGCTGAGGAAAAGAGTGCATAGGAGAGCTTGAAAGCTGGACATCCAAAATGCTGGTTTATTATTATTTTTTTTAATTACTGTTGTTGTTATTAGACTTCATAAGCCTCCTAGTTTAGTATTCCTGATCTCTCTGTGCAGTCAGAATTGTAATATCTAATTTTGCTGGTAACCTCCAACCCAGTTTTTCACGAGTTGGCTAATATGTTTCTGAGTGAGATTTCTGTTCTGTGTATCACATTCAGAACTGTTGATCGAGTCCTGCTGCAGACCCAAATTCCTATCATGATCTGTATTAAAAATAGCAGTGACTCTGGACCCCAGTAAGTGCTAAGCACTGTACAAAGAGACCACCTCTTTTTCAAGGACACTGTGATGTAAAGGTAAATGAGCTGTATAGTGAGGTAAAGGAAATCGTATCTCCATTTCAGAAGCAGGTCTTGAGAGCGTACCGGTGCTGCGGACAGCTAAGCCAGGTGTGTTAGCGTGCACAGCACTCCAGGATGCTGCTGTTGGACTTGCTTGGAAGTGTTTATGGTGAACTTGGGTATCTTGGCACTGGGCTCAGGATGGGATATTGGCATGCTGAGGCAAAGAAAGACTGCCGGGTTTACCTAAGATCTCACAGGGAGCTTGCAGGGACTGGATTTCCTATCTCCTCAATCCCAGTAAGGTGCCTGGAGCAGGAACCCAAGCCTGCACTCAGATGACCCTTGTCAAAGTCCTTTTTCCCAGTGTGGGGATAGTTGGCGAGGAGAGCACTCCAGGCAGTCCTCAGGATGCTTTGGGTGTTGCTGTGTGCCCCACTTGGAACCAACTCAGTGCTGGGTCTGGGTGCTTCTGTAGTGCCTACAGTATTTAACAGTGCTCCGCAGTGATTACAGGCCTGTCAATCCTGAGCAGCCTGGCTGGAAAGATCAGGCCATTTGTGAGAACTGCCATCTCAGAGCTGAAAAAGCAGCAATGGTAAGCATGACAGCTGTAAGAAGATCACTTGAATTGTGGAGGGTATTAAATACTTAGAACCACACACATGGTTTGTGCTTAGGTTTACTTTTCTGGGTTCAGTGTCTGAAACACCTGCTAACTCAACCTGCTTCACTCCCTGGGACATGAGATATATTAAGGGACTACAGGAACTTTTCATCTACATGCTACTCAAATCCAGCTCAGGCATGCAGTGACCTATGCTTTATCTCACAGCTATTGTGAGAATTATTTGATAATGATGCAGTTCCCCATGTCCATGTCCATCATCGCACAGTCCATTATCATCACTGGGACTAAGTCATAGCCCTAGGTCAGATTCTTCCCTCTGACACACACACAGGGCTGCTGTGGAAGTCTGGAGGCAGAATGCAGCATTCTGGCTCTTCACCAAGAGAAGCTGAGCCTGGCATGAGCACAGAGGGGCACAGCAGCTTGCACTCTGTGCATTAGAGTGCCAGCACTCAGGGGCTTGCTGTTGATGGTAACTGATTCCTTTCACCTAAGGAAGATTGAAAAAGAGAGCATAAAGAATGCACACATCTGTCCTTTTAATTTATTTTTGGCATCACTGTCTGATCTCATTCAGGAAGTACAAGTCAGTTGTGGGAAACAGAAAAAAAATGCTAAGGCTATTGGTTCTACCTTTGAGGCAATTTCTGCTTTGTCATCATGAGTCCTCACAATCTTCCTCTGAGCCCCTCTGTAAAAGAGTGTAATAGTTACCTGTCTCGAAGAGCTGTTCAAATATTTCCCCAGCCAAAACAAAGCCTTAAGAAATACAAGCACAGCCATTGTACAAAATATAACATAAGACACAGAATAAGTGCGCATACTTTTAATTCACTGTTATTAATTCTTTACTTCTAACCATTAAAAGGTGGTTTGGCTTGAAATTCAGCATCTTCTTGAGACTGGATATTTAATGTGCATCTAGCTTTCCACAGCAGGCAAGCAAGAACTAGAGTGAAAGGGGTGGGGATAGAGAATTTTGTTTTCAGTAATGGCTTATAACTTCACAGACCTGTTCAGAAGCAACTTTTATCCTTTTTTCTGTAGAAGGCAGGCAGGAAGGGTCTGCAGCTGTGTCTCACTGCATGAAAACCATGCTACTTAACTGGTTCTTAGCCAGTGGGAAAGAAGGGATCTATGTCTAATACAGGAACAAAGGACTGGAAGAGACTTTATGGGTCTCCGGAATTTGCAGGTGTTTATCATTTGCTGTACAGCACCCACCATTTCTAAATGTGGCACTGCTAGGAAAACTTCTAGATATAGATGTGAGAAGAAAAAATGATTCAAAATATATTGCAAATCCTCCTGGCCAGACAAGAAACCTCATTTGGCAAGTGCGTGAGGGCATTTTTCAGAATAATAAGCACCTTTGAACTTGACAGAAAGTTAACCACAACTATTACCTTTTTAATAGTTATCCCAAAGCAATGGGGACACAAATTTCAACTGTATTTTATGTGTAGCGTGACAAATAAGCCACAATGACGTCAGCATGGCCGGGGTTGTTCCCAGGCTTGAGCATCAGCAGATAAAGCAGAAGGAGCTGTGGTTTATTGGGGCAGGTTGCTAAAGCAGGGGAGCTGTGGATGAAAGGGAAGTCACAATCAAAATAGTTTTGACTCAGAACAAGGGACTTTTGGGTTAAGAGCCAAATTCAGGGTCCTTTACTATGGTCTTGATGCCCTACTTAGGGCAGAATAGAAAGGTTGCTGCAGATAAGGCATATGTAATATTAGCTTCTCTCAGAAATCCCACACTGGAGAAAATACCTGATTTGTGATGAGACCACTACATTTATTAGAATTTATTAATCCTGTGTGTGTATTCATTCACTTCTAAAGAAAAGAAAAAAAAAGAAATAATGTGACCTACCTTCTCAGGATAAGTCTCTGCTTAGAAATCATTGAAATAAATCTCAAGTGAAGATGAGATCCAGTGGCACTTTAGTAAAACAACAGAAAAACACTGATAGATAACTGCATTGTATAAAGCCATAGCAGCTCCCTCATCTTGTTCCATCAGATAGGGAGCCAAAGTGTGTGTTTCCACCTACAGAGACCAAAAAGCCCATGGTTATTTCTGGCTCACACCTTCAGCTCCAACAGGTTTATTCTGCTGCTTGATAAAGCAAAGACTGCAAATCAGCAAATAAGATTTATTCTCCACTTTCAGTGACTCCAGGCAGTGAGGATACCAGGACTCAGGCACTCTTTTCCTGATGTCCTGCCTAGCCAAATCTTCCCTGCCCCTGACAAAGGGAGACAGATGAGACCTCAGGCTTTACAGTCAGTGCAGTGGGCAAAAGTGTAAAGAGGATCTGTGAAATCAAAGAAGTTGCCTTTTTTGGTGTGTGTTGAGGGGAGGGCAGAGAAGGGCTTGCTTCATTTTGTCCTGTTTGCACAGACTTTATATTTCCCAGGGGAACAGGATACAAATGAAGCAGGAGGCGAGTATGGATGCAGGGTTACAGACTCAAAAAACAAGGTCAGGGCCAAAGATCGTGAGCCATAGAGGATGCTGGAAATCCCAGGCCTCCCCCATGGCCAGGCATAGCAAACCATTTGGTGGGCTGTAGGTTTAATCTTCATGTTGGGAACTTCTCCAGGACCTAGGGAACATGGTGCTGAGCTAAAGAACTCTGAGGCCATATGAGTGGAGAAGGGCTGGTAGGCAGATTTACTTCTTTGTTCTCCTTAACCAGTTTCCCTTTTCTCCAGATTGAAAAGCTTACCCTGCCTCCCAGGCAGGGCTGATAAGATCAGGGACTTTCAAATGAAGAGAAATTGCACAGAGGAAGACAGTATAGAGGGGAGCTGCCATGCTGGAAGTGCCTGGCAGGGTGGGGAAAAACCAGTACATGGCTTTCGGGGAGGTTGCATGTATCTCAGTGGACCTGGGGTACATGTTAGCTCTGGGAGGAAAATTAAGAGAACTTCTCATCCTCTAATCACTGGGGATAGCATTTCAAAAGTAATACCACCAGAGAGAGAACAGACCAGACTTTTTATTTAGGAGAAATATTTCTTTTTTAGTAGAAATGAATACACCATATATTATAAAGCCTATTATTAATTTAAAGCATATTTTAGGTGTACATAGAACTACACAGGAGTCTAACTATGGATAGTAGAGCACCAGCAAATATGCTGAGTGTCAAACATTGCCCTCAGTATTGGATCTACAGGAGACAAATTGCAACTGTAGGCTGACTGGCTGACAGCATCTGACATGAAGAATGACATCATTTCACATAGAAAATAATTTGATAGGAAAGCTACACATTCAAGTTTACTGTGGCTGGCTGCCCACAATGGTCCCTGTCCTTTCAGAGCTTTTGTTACCAACTGACACAAGGCTGAGTATGGTAGTGAGTCACCTTGCCCATGTCTGTAGGCCTTTACAATCCAGGTAGAGTTTAGAGAATAGAGAGAAAACTTGCATGTTATGGGGAACCTGATCCAAATGAAGGAATGAACAGAGGAGAAAGAGAGAAAAGGGAATGTGGGCCTGGGACTGGAAGATACACAGCAAGGTATACAAGAAAGGTGAATGTGCTGATTGTGAGGGGCTCTGGGCCTTCATGAGGTTGTGGCATATTTTGAGGGTGCAAAGAAAACTTTGCATGGAGTGTGACAGAGGAAGAAGGGGGCCATGGTGAAAGGAACTGGGAAGGAAAAGTACCTGCTGTTTTCCTTATAGAGCTTTTGAAATGAGAACTGGTAAATAAAGATGAACTTCATTCTTGTGCAGAGGGCCAGCTTGACACATACGTAAGCACTTAACACATACGTGAGGCTTTTTGATAAGATGAGCTGTAGCTCCTGTAAAAGCGAATTGATCAGCTATCACAAGAAGTACAGTGAGGTTTGTGCCAGCTGTCACATCAGTTTATCTAAATCAGAACTGAAATTCTGAAAATTGAATTTCAGCTGAAACTGAAAATTGCTCCAGTGAGATTCTCTTTCACTTTTGCTCTGGAAATACGTGACTTGGCTTTGACACCTCTTTCATTGATACTTACAGGGCCAGAGTGGCTCTTGATTTAACTTTCATAATAGTACCTGGAATCCCCTTAAGCTGCAGCAGCCTGGCCCTGCCTGCCTACTGTGCTGCCCAGCAGTTCTGCAGAGCTGTCTGCAGCTGAGCTGCTGATGGGCTCCCATACCATCCCCACTGCTCCTCTGCTGGAGCCTGGTAAAATGCCTTCAAGGTCAGCTGTTTACATCAGTTCCTGCAACAGAAATTTTCCCTTGCTCTATGAAGGGCTTTTTGGAGTCTTTTTGTACTGTTGCAGTTTTGTATGCCAGACATATACCTCAGGGGAGTGGAGGAGGGAGTGTGAGAATCTCATTTGAGGTTTTCAGTCCTTCGGCAAAAACAAGGAGTCAAAATAGGATATTTCTCCTTTAAAGCACAAGTGAAAGGGGAAATACCAGTAAGAAGAAAAAGTAACCCTTTAGACATTAGAAAATTAGCAAGAACTTTGTGGTGTTGTTCATCTTGGGGCTCTCTGAAAGCTCTTTTTTTAAAAGTCGGCCTTCTGCTTGCTGTTTAGTCTATTCTTAGGAATAGCCTGGTTTGCTCTGGCTTGCTGGAAGACTTGCTTAGATGACTCAGATATTGACTGGAAGCTTTCTCAACACTGATGCGGGGAGGGGCCATTGAACAACCAGTCTCTTGAGCTAGATGAGTGTTACAAGCAAAAGGCTGCACCCACGCATGTAAGGTATATTGAGATCAGCTTCTGACATCCTTACTCCCACTGAACAGCCGTTTATCCTGTGCCAGTCATGTTGCTTCCAGCAGGGCTACTCCTGAGCTAAGGCCCCATCAGTGAGCAAAGGTGGCAGAACTTGGCTGCCCATGTCTCTGTCTAGCAGTGAATTAGTAAGAGTGTCCATGCTTTATACTGTAGCTTTCATTCTATATAGCATTCACTGTCTATACCATGTTCATTTTCTCTCTTAACAGTCATTTTGCTCTGATAAAATTCAGAAGCATTTATCATCTGGGACAGGTCCACCACATGTAGAATCACAGTAACAGCTGTTCTGGTGACCTTGCGTCTGGAGATCCTGCTGGATCTCCAGCAGGAACATCATGTTTAGTTTTAGCTGTTACGCACAAAGCTTTTGCTGGGTAGGGCAGCTTGGACTGGTTGATGTGATGGTTCTGCTCTATAACATTATAGGGACAAGTGGATCATTTTTGGGAAACCACAGGAGACGGTATTCAATGTCTTGTGAATTTTCTTGTGAATTGGACCAGCACAACTCGTTGCCCACTGCAGACTGCTTGTCTTGTGCAGTTGTGTGCACAGGCTCTGAACACTCTGCAATTCCTGAGAGCTGTCAAAATTAACGGTACAGTACGTGTGAGTGCTACTCAGAACAGGTGGGGATTGTGGAATGGCCCTAGAGACAAGTTTTACTTGTTTAGTTTCACTGAGGTCAGGAATCCATTCCCTCCTGCTTACCCACAGTCTCTTCCAGAATAAGCAGGGTAGGCAATATATCTTGTACAAAAAAGTGTACGGGAAGAATTTTGAACCCCATCTTTTCTCTAAAACTTGACAGCCCTTCTTTATGCACCACAGAAATGCAGAATGTTCACAAGCCTCTTATACCTCTCTTTTCAGTAGCAAGTAAGTGAAACATAAAACTCCTTCCTGAACTCCCGTGAGAATTCATGATCCAGGAATTTGGAGAATGAATCACAGAAATCTTCTGTAAGGGCTACTGCCAGAGATGTTAACTGTTTGAAAACAGTATCAGTGGCAGCAGGATATTTTTAGAGACTTTTTCCCCCAACCTTTCAATGTTATTCTCAGGTATTTTTTCTCTGGCCTGCTGAAAAGCTCAGTGCTCTCTGCTGGTTCAGCTGGTGCTGAGCAGGCTGGTGCATCACAAAAATAATTTCCATGTCAAGGCAGCTGTTTATGGTGAATAGGATTTAAATTACAAGTTGTTCCAGGAGCACTGGAACAAGTGGAGCCTGATTTTCTCCAGATCTATGTCTCATGCTTGACTCTGAGCTGTTTCCGTCACTGGGGCATTTCTTACGATACATTGCTATCCAGACTCTCACATATTGGGTGATGTGTGGGATCATTATGCAGGGTTCTCCTCACAGAAGTCATATATCAGGTGCATTTATAGGGTTTCTTATTTCTTTTGGGTCATTAATTTTTAGAAGGGTGATAAAGGCTCTTTCGTTTGTGCTTCAAGTGTTCTTCCATCAGTTCTCTGACTGAGGTATTTTAAGATCAGTGTGGGGACAGATAAACAGGTTGACAGGCAGGCACATGCCTACACATACATAGTGATCATGTAAGTTCTGTTTCCTTGGGAAAGTGTGATAATCATAGCAAATATTATGCAAGCTATACTAAAGAGCATGCAAAACCAAGTTAAATGGATAAGGCAGGATAACTTGAGGAGAAAACAATTAGGAAACAACCCAGAATAAGCCAGGTTTTTTTGTAATACTGGCAGTGTGCTTTAGTGCTGGTTTAAATGAACATTTGTAAACTAACTGTGTTCGGAAACGGTGTAAGCTTATGAAAAAGCAGTGATGCTTTCCTGTCATTTTTTTTTTTTAGTAACTAAGATATAAAACATGCTCATGCATTTTTGTATGATTTCTAGTGGTGGTTAAACGCCCATGACTGGTATTTCCTAGCTACACTGCAGAAAACATCCAGGTTTTGTCTTTTCTGTTACAGCAAGGTAGCTACTGGGCCTGAGCTATCTCTCTGTGAAAATACATATTGTATAGTGAACAGATAGCCAGCAGAAACCAAATAATAACTCAGAGTAAAATAATGAGTTTGGTTCTTTATGGCATCCTTTTGGCAATGTAACACGAGTACAAACATTTATATCCAACTGCAGGCCAGGGTACTGTGATGGGCTCTTCATGGGAACAGGGCATCTGATGCAATATGCTGGTATAAGCTCGTCTATGTGAGACACATGTACTGTTAGGTCCTATAAGAGCCTAATAATTGCTTGCCTCAATGATTATACTGACACTGGTCCTCTCTAGGACACTGGTATCTAAGACCTTAGTCCCAAGGCATAGTAAGTGAAAATAATGGAGTAGACAATTTGTACACAAGTACATCATGATCACCTGCTGAGTGATTTCAATACTTTGCTTAGAGCTTGCCTGCAATGGATAAGAGATAAATGCAAATCTCAGGTAGTGAAACCTGTCATTACCTTTCTTGTGACCTGTGAGACAAGTCTCCTGAGATCACAGCGTCTTTCCTTACTTATATATATATATCTTATGTTTGATGCAATATTTTTCTGGTTTGCAGGTGATTTTCAAAGCTAAGTCAAAATATTCCCCGGAGCTACTGAAATACAGGTAAGAACAATGCAAACATTTAATGTGCTAGAGAAGAGTAGACATGCTTTTTGAGAAACACTGTATCTTTCATAATTTGTGGCACTCGTATCTCAACTGTTCATATTTATATACCAATGTTTTATGATGATGGGTCTGAGGCCAGCTTCTTCCTATAACGTTTAGAAGTCTGTGTCATTTCTCTGTCTTTCCACACAAGCACCATTTTTAGATATTCACATATTTCAAAGGTAAATATTTCAAATGCAAACAGAAGACGCAGACCCTGGTGATTAGTTTACAAGTTCTTAACATAAGTATTGCTAGGTGAATTCAGATCCAGTGCTATGGTAAAGGTAACAGAGTGATATACTTGTTTTGACAGGAATGAGAGGGACTGGGTATGTGTTAATCTGTGAGGTCAGTGCTAATAAAAGACTTTAATGTGCACATTAAAAGTTTTTGGAAGATGAGAGAAGACTTTTGAAGGGA
>NW_009922397.1:16383-16980 GCF_000696875.1 Nestor notabilis
GGGAAAGAGCTAGAAAGAATGGATTCAACTTGTTGATGTGTTTGGGAGCTCACAGATAATCTCCCCTGGCTCCATAGGATTGAGGTTATCATAGCCTTGCATTTGGGTGGAGAGATTTGTTTGGGATCTTGTTGAGCAGGAGGAATTGTCAGGAACTACTTGACAGCTCCCCATACTGCAGTAATGTCCAGAAAGCTGAGGAGGAGCTCAATACATTAATGTTTATTGTGGCAATGCCTAAAAGCCTCAGTTGGGCAATGTTGTTTTGACAAGGGGGAAGAGAGAGAGGTTGTCTCCATTCTAAAGAAAGAATTTACAATCTGAATGCAGGATAGGACAGAGTAATTTGAAACTGAAATCTGACCTGTTACTTGCTTACTATTAGGAGAATGTAGCACTGTATCAACAAGTCAAATATTAACATTGTCCTTGCCCTGGAAAGTTTGTTATCCAAGTGGGTTTTGATACAGCTGGAGAGGTGATCCTCTGGAGCAGGTGCTTCAGAAACTGTGTTTAGCAGAAAGGCACTACAGGGAGAGTAGGCTTGGGGTGGGCTGTGCGTGGTGAGGGTGTAGGACACACAGGGAGTGATGGCTG
>NW_009922397.1:17036-29340 GCF_000696875.1 Nestor notabilis
AAATTGTCAGGATGGGAACAGAGAGTCTGCATCTATTTTGGTGGCCTCAGGAATGCTTTCAAGTTAGTGGGTCTGTGTGTGTACCTTGGCCACATCCCAAACCACAAGGGGCAAGAGCTGGATGCTCTCTGGTAAACACCATGGTATATATACATTCACCATGGTATATATACATTCACCATGGTATACATACATGATATATATACATTCACCCCTGCTTTGCACTCTGGTTTCTGTGGGAAGGAAATCCGGGAGTATGGCTGTCAGACAAGCACAGCATACACCAGCCAGGTCCCCAGCCAGTCCCCAAGGCAAGAGTGCCTGCCCTTGATGGTACACATAAGCAGGAGGAACAAAGAGGATGGCTTTGTGCAAAGCCTGGGCTGCAGGTCAGGGTGGTATAGGGCAGGCCTGTGAACATGTTCCTGGATGGCTTTAGAGATGAGAGATAGAAGCTTTGAACCCCATCTGTTACAGATGTTTGTGGCAAGGCTTTATTCCTGGAAAATGCTTGAAAATGTCTTTATTCCAGCAAAGGGATCTTGTGATATTTAATCAATGCCTATAAAGTGACTACATTAGCACTCTGTATGAAGGTCTTGGAGCATTTCTGTTCCCAGACACTTAAGTACTGGAATTACTCATGCACAGACGACCATCCCCACAACACCTCCATGTCCACCCTGACTCTTGCCTACTGCATTTCTAGCACAAATCACTCTTGGAACTGGTCTAGCCTTTTCTTTCTTATTTAGGTCTGTTGGTAAAGAACTTCACTAGTATTTTGTTTTAATATCTAGATCTCTTAGCATGAATGTGTTTAGCCTGTGTGAAAAAGCCATATAAATAAAGCCGAGCTCATTTCCTATCTTACACAGGGCCACTGAAGTGGTGTCATACATGCACATCCACAGCTGAGGTCCTGAATCTTAATTGTAACAGACTAGTGAACAATCGCAGAGTTGTTTGGGTTGGAAGGGACCTTTAAAGATCACCTAGTCCAACCCCTGTCCTGCAGGGGTTTTATGTTGCTCAAATCCTGATGGAGAATTGGATGATAGAAAGAGGGATGGCATATAGACAGGAGCTGGAGTCTGCACTTGCTGAATTTGATCTTTCTTTATTGCTGAATGTTCACTTTTTTTTTTTTCTCTCCATTTCCTTTAATAAGTGTCAGGCCTTATTGCCTGGTATTGGCATTTCTGCAATAGGTAATGGCAACATAAACAGGGCAACAGAGGTGTAGGACTGCTGTAGTGTATTAGCAGAAATCAGAATAATTTCAGATAGAGCAAAAATGGATAATATCCTATGAGAGATCCAGATTCTTAAGTAAACTTTGCTCAGCACAGCCTCCATGATGTTAGTCACTGTGGCAAAAGAGCTCAAGGTGAAGTTTGTCCCAGCCCAACTTTACATTTAAACAGCCTTTCTGCACATCTCCCTGAGCTTGGGGACTTCTCCCAATCACTGGGTCTGGATGAGGTTTGCTGTGCTGTGTGTGCGTGCTTTGTTACACACAAGCCTCAGACCCTGTATGGATTTTGAGGAAACCACATATAAAATGCAGTAGTTTCAAACAGATTTTCCTGTTAAACAAGGTAAAACTCACTGCATTGATCTGAAGTTTGATTTTAAGCTCAAAGAAAAACTTAGGGGTGCATCGAGCCTGACACAGAAAGAACAAAACACCCTGGCACGTGTCTTCCCTGGCTGGATTAAAAGGAGCCAGATTACACACAGCTCCTTTTAAGAGACTAGCTCTGAAGTGGGGTTTAGGCACAATGAGCTTTTGAACAGTCACTCATGCAATCTGGAAGCAGCTCTCCTGACCTGCTTTTCTATTTTCTAAAAAATCCCATATGCTTATTAATGCCTTATAGGCACCCTTGTAGTTGAGATTCTGCCTTTAATTTAGGAATACTTTCTGCAGCTGCAGAGACCCTAAAACTGCCCTGAGAGACACAGCCTGCATTTTTACCAGTGCTTATTAGAAGTTCAGCAACAACACTTCTATTGTCAAAGCAGGCAGCCATTTCCCCAGCCACATCGTGTTAATAATGGGTATGGAAGATCATTATGTGAAGAGCTGCACCACTGACTGGCCATGACAGCTCACTCAGGCACGTACAGAGTATGTGGGCATGAGAGCGTGACAATGCTGCTTTTTTCTGCTAAACTCCATGAGGGAGCCTTGCCTGGAAGCCTCTAAGCCTTGCTGGTTGCAAGCCTGCATCAAGGGCATCAAGGGCAGGCAGGCTGCACTGAAGCAGAAGGTCCTTCTGACTAGGATGAGCAAAAAGAGAGCAGGTACTTAGTGTCCAACAAGCAGGCACAGTGTGTGAGAGCATACCTTTCCTTGTAAGCCAAAACCCCAGAAGAATATTTTACCTGCACTATAATAGTGGAGCAGAGATGGGACTATTAAACAGACTTTGGGAGGGGAAGAAAAGAAAGACGCATGACCACCACTTCTGAGATATTAATAAAAGCTGTGAAGGTACCACCACTACAAGTGGGAACTGCATTCTCCAGAGGAAGCTGTGTGAGAGGAGCTTCAGGACTGCACTGCTTCCAGCATTACACTGTGAGGTTTAAAGGAACTACCTCTAGCTGCTAATCCTAAAAACAGAGCCCTGCCCTGGAAGGTTAAGAGTGAGTACAATCTTCCGCCTGAGAGGGAATTTCCATGACTGTCAAGGAAAAGACAGCATCCTCATTCACTGCCAGATACAGATGGAAAGGGCACTGATTCACAAGCAGGGACTTTTGGGCTTTCAGTTCTCCCTGTTTGTTACACATTTAAAAGGTCTCAAAGATACACCCCCTCCTTTCTTACCCTCTGAAAAGAAGCCAGCTATGCTTCAGCTTTGTGGCTGCATTGATGCTATCCCGAAAGGATACAGATGTGTGAAAGAAAAAGGCCACCACTGGGTAAAGTACTCTTAAACAATCAGAACTGGGTTCCTCAGGGGCAGTCTGGGTGTTTGTTGTCAGCCAAATTCAAAGTTTCCAGCAGGCACAAAAACTGTGGCCAAAACCTCTTGTTCAGCGGCTGCAGATTATGACCTGTATTAGTAATTGCTTTGGTCAGTGATGACAATGAAGTAAGCAAACACCTGAACTGGAGACATGCCCCCTTTTTTTTAGTGAAAAGTTCCACAGCTGTGTGTAGGAGTAGAGAGGAATCAGAAGCAGGTTTTTTTGAGTATGTGGTATGCTTATATTGCAGGTATCAGGGCTGGGTGGGTGAGGAAGAACAGATGGAGAAAACCAGTCCAGCTTCTGAGTGTCTGTCACATTTCTGTTCCAGCTCTGCTCCTGTGGTTGTGCAAATAAACCTTCTGCCTGGCACAGATACCAACATGCCAGCCCAGAACCAATATGCATATTTAACTTTCTTGATGTTTCTTTCAAGAAGTTGCCCATGACCAGGTTATTTAGGAAAAGGCTTGAAGATGCTGGGGAACCAGTAACTCAGATATTTTCCCTACTGCTAGATGCTTCCCTAATTTAATATGAAATCTGACAGCAACCGTCAAGAGCCAGTGATGCTTCTCGTGGCAGTGCTGGTGCAGCAAACCCAGCATTCAGCCCAGTCCATTCCAGGCAACTCAGCCTTTTTCAAGGTTTTTCCTGTCCGTAAGTAGTAGTCAGAGGGTTTTGCTGTGTATGAAGAAGAAAGTACATGTGTATTTTAAATAGTTTTTAAGAACTGTGCTGTTGTATTTCTGCTGCAGTCAGTCTTACATGTTTTGCTGCTTGGTATTAGTGTTTTTACTTACAGCTTGTTGTGTAACTGTAAAAACAGGTTTGACATGAGCTAAGTTAATCTCTCCAGCAGGCTGCAGCACTTTGATTTGGGCACATACTTGTGGTCACTCTGTCAGCTGTGGCAGCCCAACGGGTGCAACTTCCATCTCATGACTGACACTTGCTGAACAATGTCGCTAAACCTGTTTTCTCCTCACTCTCCCAGGTTGCCCCTCTACCTGGCTTCTCTTTTCATAAGTCTCCTCTTCCTCTTGGTGAATTTAACATGTGCAGTATTGGTGAGGACACAGAATTCAGAGCGAAAAATCATTGTCTCTGTCCGGGTGGCAATTAATGACACATTGTTTGTGCTGTGTGCTGTTTCACTCTCCATCTGCCTGTATAAGATTTCCAAGATGTCTTTAGCCAACATTTACTTGGAGTCCAAGGTAAGGTACATTTTCAGTTCTTTTCAAGTACCTTTTGAGAGACAAGGGCAGTGCAAGGCAAAGCCATGTAGTTCTTTAGATTCCCTGAGAGCTGGAGGCCTTAAACTTCACAGCTTGCACTTGGTTCACCACGCTGGTCAATAGATGAATTAAATACTAAGTGGCAGTAAGAGTGCTTTTTGCCAACATCAGTGGCCCCCAAATATGTATTTTTTAGGCAGACTTTACAGAGCCTACTGGCAGGAGCTTTTCACGACTGCTTTCAGGTGGATACTGCTTTCTCCAGGTTCCTGTTTGAAGACCACTCCATTTCAGTACTGCCGCATAGAAGTGGTCTGTATTTTGGGACCCTTCAGCTTGTCAAATTATTGACTGATTAAGTTAACTATTTAAGGTAACAGCATGCTGAAGATAAACCAGAGAGAGGAATCCCCCTGTATACATTTGCGTATTGTCCTATAGATAAAGAAAAAGTGTTTTAGAAGACTGAATATAGTATGATTTAGCCCAGTGGGAAGAAGGGGAAAAAATTTC
This sequence comes from Nestor notabilis, assembly GCF_000696875.1. Lineage (NCBI taxonomy): Eukaryota > Metazoa > Chordata > Aves > Psittaciformes > Psittacidae > Nestor > Nestor notabilis. The sequence goes on from NW_009922397.1 coordinate 21,773, forward strand.
TCCTATTACACTACATAATGTTCTTTAAAGAAATATTGTTAGGTTTACAGCTTTGCACACATTCAGGGTCAAGGTGCTGGGTGGCATCACATGAGCATGCGGTGCTTATTACAAAATTAGTAAAAATGGCTTATATCTATAAATAATGAAAGAGGGTTTTCAAAGGGCTCTGCGCTTGCAGTAGATATTTGAATCTTCAGTTACTAGTTTAATCAATAGCATGTTACTATTACCACAACAAACCTTTAAAAAATGTAAGTTACAGCTGCTCTTTAGAAAATCATATAACAACATTCCTCTCTCCATTTACTTAATTAGATGAAAAGAGTACTTTTCATGTTTAATAAATCTGGCCACGCTGCACAACAACTGAAAGTTCAGGGCTGAATAGAAGATTTAAAAACACAGCTCAGTTTGTTGGTTTTTTTTCTTTCAAGCCTCTCATTTGCTGACCAAAGGGCATGCATGGGCAATGGCTTATTCTTACTAGTAAGAAAAGTTTTTCTACTTCTGCAAATCACAGAAGTGTAAATCTCTGTAACAAAGCAGTGTTAACCTGAGGGAGGCTTTGGTAGATTACTTTGTTCTGTTTCCTCCTCCTGCAGGAAACCTGATCTTCTTTACTTCAAGTTATTTCACAAAACCCAAACAAACTCTGACATTGTTGCAGACAGGAAAGGGCAGAATGCTCAGCTGATGAAAGTTTGAATGTGGAAATGAGAATTAAAGAGTGCTTTGCTCCTTCAAAAAAAATGGAAGTTTCTCTAGGGACTTCCAGTAGGATTTGATTGCTCATACCTTAGGGACACAGATGGCTGGAGCTGGCAGTGAAAAAAAACACATCATGGTTTACTCTGCTACTGTTGCAGTAAAACTAGCTAAGAAGAAGAATGAATTCTCTGCAGTGACAGAAGTAGCATTGGAGATAATGTGTGCTCTGCAGTGACAGAAGTAGCATTGGAGATAATGTGTGCTCTGCAGTGAATGTAGATAGACATCAGTACTTGGCAGCCTTTTATTTGCATGTCCAGTCTGCTTGCATGTATCTTCTGACCACATGTGGAAGCACATTCACCTCCATGACCTGGCATGGGGGTCCAGCCTGGATCTCTGCACCATGGCTACGACAGCACTGAGGGTGCGCCCTTTGGTGCCCACTTGAGCCAGTTCTGGGCTGGCTGGAAGCATCGTATGGTGGGACATGCTACCAGCTGGGGGCGACCTCTCTTTTCTGTAGGGGCTTGTGAATGACAAAGGAATCCTCTGGCTTTATTTTTACTGCTGCTCTCTCCCTTTGCCAAGCCACTCAGTATGTTTGACTGGCAGCAAAACCAGGACACTTTTACTCCTTTTTTTGTATTTGGTGGGGTTGAAGTTTGTTAAATTTCTAGCATATATTTAACTATGAACTATTAAAGAATGACAGCTATGTTGGGAAACCTCTATAGAGAAATATCAACCCCATCCTGCTCTTCACTTCTGCTGTCACTAGTCTGTGAATGCCACTGAGCTGGGATAATGGTATGTGCCAGTCAGCAGCTTCTCTCTGCTCCTTCACCTCTGGTTTCCATGACAGCATCACTGGCTTGCTGGTACTGAAGGAGAACAGAGAAGTGCCTACCAAAAGTTTCCTCTCTGTGGCATTTCCTGCTTGCTGGTCTTGCTACAGCTTTCCCCACTGCCTACTATCTATCTGGCTTAAATTCCTGTACAGCAGCAGGCTCTTGGCTTATTCCTGACATGGCTGCAGAAACGAGCTAAGGTCTGGTGAAGACTGGTGGTTCCGGTGGGTTGTAAGCAGGAATTCAGTCAGGGAGGTTGACGGTACTGGGGATTCTGTAATGCTACTAAGCCTGACTATTCCCTGGACTGATATTATTTTGCTGGGAAAACAGGCAAGCTGGTTTTCTGCAAGCTTTTCTAAGTACTCCTGGGGCTCCTTTTTACGGACACTCACCGGGGAATGCAGGCTGGGGAACTGGGTTGGCAGAGCCCCAGGGTCCTCTGTCCACTTTTCTCTCAGGGCTTAAGAACTGTTGTGATTTCACACTTTGTAGACTCATTCTTGCCTTGTGCCCAAGCTCCCGCTCACAGGCTGCCCTACCATGGCCACTCTGCCCATAGGCTGTGCTTCCACTTTGTCTCCTCTGTGTTGACATTAGGCAAGGCAGGATGTTCTGTTCCTGCCTGTGTCATGTTTAACTGCTGACTTTTGCCATCTGCTCAGTACTTAGGAAATAGGTGCATAGCAAGCACTTGTAAGAAGATGCAAAGTTGCATCATGCTAGCAAGCCAGCATGTGATACAGGGTACTAAATAGCTAACAGAGAGCTGAGGGCTGAATTCTCTTGCTCCGTCTGATACCAAATGTATTTCTTATGTGTTTCCATTGCTCTGAAACTAGCACATGGACAAAAAGTTGTAGAAATTAGTCACATCCCATCTTGGTAAGGGCTGGAACTGCTGCCATTGCCTGGAAACCACTGTACTGATAAAATATAGGAAAATACAGTATCAGATGTAGTGATCAAAGAAGGAAAAGTCAGTTGCATTAGACAGAGTAGCCTGACAACCCCTGAAGTCCATGCAAAGCAATGCTCTTCTCAACTTCCCTTTTGAATAATAACTTGTGCTTAAATCTCTTCCAGGGCTCATCTGTCTGTCAGGTGACAAGCATAGGAGTGACTGTTATACTACTTTATACCTCACGAGCCTGTTACAACTTGTTCATCCTATCATTTTCCCAAACCAAGAAAGTCAATTCTTTTGATTATGATTGGTACAACGTGTCAGATCAGGCAAGTATGAAAATATTTGCTAATGAAAAACCTCATTCTGTATGTGATGAATTTCCTAAATGCCACCAAAAGAGGAATTAATATATTAAAAAACTATATTTTTTTCTTTTATTCAATGCACTAAGATTGTTTTATGTCAGAAATAAAAATTTCTTGTAATTTCAGCATAAGAAAACAAAAAAAACCCACCCTCAGTGCTAAAGGAAAGAGGTACCCACTAGCCAAATAATAATAATAATTAAAAAGACCCAATCCATCTTTGTGGTTAAAGGGAAAAAAAAAAAAAGCTTTTTATTAAAAAAGGTATTTTGTCCATTAGAAAGACTGTTCTGAACTTGGAGAAGCAGAAAACCAGCACCTGATTCCTCTGAAATGGTCAGTTCTGAAGTCAGCATCAAATCTCCCATTGGCATCCAGGCCTGTGGAGTTATCTACCTTGATTCTGCCATTAGCGTGACAACTTCTGTAGTCTGAGGAAAAGACTAAGATTCTTCCCAACCTTTAGTTCAAGTGACAATCAGACTGTAAGATAACAGCAATGAAACCACTGAAGGAAATAGCAGGGGATTCTTCATTGAATTTTACGAAATTTGGGCATCCGGCTCCTTTCTCTGCGTGGAAGCATGTAGTTAGATCCCAGTAGTTTTCCAGCTCTGTCAAGGAAAATGCCTGCAAAATGGCAGGCCTGGGTCTGGACCATGAGTATATTTTGTTTGGCCTCAAATTCCCAGACATTTGATGTCTCCCCACCCTCTCAGCAAGCCCCTGCATTCCAAAAGCAGAGTTCCCAGGCATGCAAGGCCATTGTGTTGCCAGCATGGCCAAGCAAACCTGGAGCCATTAACAGTTTTCTGTTGAGCAGTAGATAAAACTGTAAATAAGAAGGAGGTAAACAGTAGAGTAGGGTTTCCCACAGGCCTTTGTTATGAGTTAGTTGAGCAGGGTGTAAGGGGCCAGGAATCAACCCTGCTGCAGTGCGGAGACGGGGGGTACAGCAAGGTGTTCTCACACCGTGTCATTAGAACACACAGGTTTAGGCAGAAAGGCACTAGCTTGGGACTCATCTCCTGAATCAAACATTTGCCCTCCTGTTGTTGGGGCCTGGAGTGCTGCTGCTACTCCTTCTGACCCCCTGCAGGGGCCACTTCTTGTGCTGACTGCTATAGTCTGGTATAGCAGGGGCTGGAACTTTATGGTCAGAATATTTGGTCACATTTCCCCATGGAGGCAGAGGTTGTTCATAGGGAGCTCACCAGAATGCTTTTGGCCTTAGGTCACTGCTACTGATTTTTGAACATCTGATCTGGCTTGTTGCCTGGATGTTGGGGTAAATTATTTGAGCCATATGTGAAGGGCCTGAAACTAAGTAGCAGGTACTCAAATTGGTACCAGAATCAAAAGCCACTTTTAACAGTATAGCCCAATGTTTGTACTGTGGTACTGCCTCAGGTCACTGCCAGAAACATTACCCTTTTCTCTGCTGTACAAAACACAGGAAAGGACAGGATTTCCCTCTGCAACTATGGTGAATGGTGGAGGGGAAACCTAGAGAGAAGTTCAAAGCTAATGCAAGATAACAACACGGTTATTCAAGCTAACAGTGTGCACCAATTTGAAAGGATACAAGCCCTCATTTCTAAAAGCCAGATTGCCAGCAACTCCCTTGAAGACCTCGGCATTGATTTTTTTCCTTTATGTATTATTCCCAGCTGGAAAATGGCTGGAAAACTAGTTTCTCATTACCTGGATTTGATCACTTGATCAAATAGTTGCTTGCCAGGCTCTTAGACTGGGAAGACCCCTGCATTAAACTTTGATTTTTCTGAAGGAAAGATAGCGGGAGTAGGACAGGTAGAAGGAAAGGGATGTACCCAGTGAGATAGTGTATTGATTCTTTTAGTATGCCTTTAGTCATTAGCCAGGTTAATCTGGCTTTCCTGAATGCAATTTCTGGCCATGTTGTCCAGCATTTCAGCCACTTAAATACAAAACTTCATAAGAACACGTTGCTCCTGCACCTTTCAATGAGCTGCCGCCTTCATTTCTGAACACTTTTTTCTCTGACTTTTAAACAGGCAGATCTGAAATGTCAGCTGGGAGATGCAGGTTACATAGTGTTTGGTGTCATCCTTTTCATCTGGGAGCTCTTGCCTACTTCCTTGGTTGTGTATTTCTTCCGTGTCCGAAATCCTACAAAAGATCTGGTAAGTGGAATTTGTTAGTGTATTTGTTAGTGTGATGTCCAGGCAGGTCTGGAGGCTCACCTTCTGAAGGAGCTTCTGCTTCTGTACATTTTTGACTTCTTTTTTTCAATGCGTCCTTGGCAGTATTAAAGGAACTCAAACGTCCAACTTCCTTATACTAACTCCCCATGAAAGAAACTCATCATATCTACCCAAACAGAAGACAAGGTGATTGGTTCTCAGGCAGTTTACCTTAAAAATCAGGAGCTGCCTTAAATGTAGGGACATCTTCCCTTTGAGTTAATACAGTACTTTACTGCAGCCAGTGGAAAAGGAGTTCATTATCCAAACTTGGGATCTTTCACCACATAGCAGTGAAAATGGATGTGTGCTAGCTGCTCAACAGCATGTATGAAACAAGATTGACTTCTTTCAGCCCTGCATCTGTTTCCATGTCAGAGACCAATAGCCATAATAAACACTTGCTGACATATTTGTTTGCTATTTCAGCAGAGCAGAGATTAAGGTGTGAGTTGGAAGGATAATTCCCTGTGAGTATCCTTAATATTTAGGTAGTTAATAGATGGACAAGCATGCTTTTATAGCTGTAGGCAATGTCTCCAGGTTAGCATAGGATATGTTGATTGACAGGCACATGGGGAATATCAGCCCTGCACTAGGATTACCAAGGTAATATCTCTGTTTCCATAGGACAAACCAAAGATAATATTCCCCTAGAGGGATGTGAATGGTAAGTTCACAAGTAATAGAAGCAATTAATAGAAAAACTTTTTAGAGAAGGCGATGTTTTTATTTTCACATGTAGATTTCAGAGACAATGATAAAGCCAAGCTGAAGTAATACCTGACAGCACTGTTAAGGAACCCCATGGGCCCCAGTGTCCATCACAAAAAACATCTCAGCCCCACTCCTGCTGAGGAGTTAGCCAGGAAAACTGCAAAGAGAAGAGATGTTTTCAAGGACAGTCCAGTGTTGCTGCTCTTCTAAAGAGTGACCGCAGAGTGATGTCATTTTATTTAAAGTCAGTTTAGTAAGGCTGGACGTGGTGGTGAAGTTTGGATAGCGTGGGAGATTCCCAAGAGGATGAAAATAAGGGATGCAGCCTAATCTCTCCTTTCCAAAAGCTGATCACATGAAGACCCGGAATCTACTCAAACAAGAGCTCAGACAGAGTCAAACAGGCCATATTCTCTCGCAAGTCAGAGAGCACTGCAGTAACATATGTAACATTATATCTTTGCATTGTGATTTGCAGAAAGCCTTAAACCTCCAACTTCATAAAGATACAGTTCAGAAGAGCCAGTCAGTGACAGCACTTCTTTTATGGGTACTTCTTTCAGGGTAAACATTATCTGTCATAGTGGGTCGCTCACAGATGGGTTTTTCCTACACAGTAAAAATGCTAACCAGCAGCATAGTAAGAAGAAAACTGGAAACAACAGTGTTAGAAAGAAGCAAAAAAGGGACTCCAGCAAGGCAACGTGAACTTCAGTGCAAGTGTGCCACAAGAGGGAGGCCAAGGCCCACAGGACTTTCGGTTCAGCGGGCTGCTCCAGCAGGCTGTTCCTGCAGTTAAGTATCAAACGGCCCAGGGGTTGAAAACACTTGACCAGAAAGCACAGGCTTAGAATTAAAACAAACCCTTTTTTTTTCTATAAACTTCTAACAAGTGAAAATCGAAAATGTTCTTTAGTAAGGAACAATCCCAAGAAATAGTTGTTCTTTAGTGTTAAGTTTCTCTCTTCAGAGACGGAAAGTTAGAGGCATCCTGTGTTCAGCCTGGAATGAAATCTCTACCTGATTTGGTGCTGACAAAGGGTCACTGCACCGTGAGGTCCGTTGCCTTGCTGCACCTTCAGCCAGACAAAGGTTGGAGTTAGGGAGATCACAGAGGTGCACCTATTTTGACTTCATCTTTGTCAGTTATTTAACATCAATAAGATAGGAGGAGATTCAACTGCTCTCCTGCTTATGGCCAAGGAGAAGATGTCATCCTGGCTTATCCAGAGGTGCTAGGAACCCTGTTGCCTGGGGATGGAAGCAGTGGATCAGTGGAAGAGGCTCAGTGGGGTCCTAGATGTCCCTGTGTACTGTTTCCAGAATCAGACTGAGCTTTTGAATCTTGCATGTTTTCTGTTTTAATTCATAGGGAAATAAAAGCAAAATGCTTTGTAAATGAAGGAGTTAGTTATATATATACCTGCCCTGGGTTCAGCTACAGCAGTCATTTTTTCTCCTTCTTAGTAGCTGGTGCAGTGCTGTGTTTTTGACTTTCAGCCTGGGAACAATGCTGATAACACCGATGTTTTTAGTTGTTGCTCAGTAATGTTTACTCTGACCAAGGACTTTCTCAGTCTCATGCTCTGCCAGGGAGGAGGGGAAGCCAGGAGGAAGCAGAGACAGGACACCTGACCCAAACTGGCCAAAGGGCTATTCCATACCACAGCACGTCATGCCCAGTATAGAAACTGGGGGGAGTTGCTCGGGTCGGGCTGGGTATCGGTCGGCGGGTGGTGAGCGGTTGTGTCCTCTCCCCTTGTTGTTCCTCTTATCATTATTATTGGTA
>NW_009922397.1:29353-35411 GCF_000696875.1 Nestor notabilis
ACTGGAGAGCTGTTATCTCAACTCGTGGGAGTTACATTCCTTCGATTCTCCTCCCCATCCCTCCGGGAGCGGGGGGAGGAGGGAAAAGGGGGGGAGTGAGCGAGCGGCTGCGTGGTTCCAAGTTACCGGCTGGGTTTAAACCACGTCAATACCCCATTTCCTGTTTCATCAAAGGGCCTTTCCTTGGGATTTCACCCTGACAGCAATGTAGGGTAGATACTGAAATTGCTCAGAGAGGTCCTAAGGGGTTTTCCAGCTGCAGTTTCATGAGGCAGGTGTCAAGGTTAAGCATGAGCAATTCCTGAGGCAAGGGAGGTAATGCACCAGGAGGGAAGGTTACAAATGTGCGGGGTAAAACCGAATCGCTTTAGGTGTTTCATATCCTTCAGCTCCTCAGCTGCTTCCCTACTGCTCACTCCAGGCCAGCTGGCTCAAAGTGCAAAGTGTCCAAGGACAGACAGGAATTCAGCAGACAGGTGAAATGCAGACTGGAAGGTGGTTTCAGAAATGGGGCGTATCTCTTAGCCAGAAGGAAAAGGAAAAGCCATTAATATCCATAGACAATGACCGTGCTGGTAGAGAAAAGCAGAAAATGCAAAAAGCCGACAGGAAATATAAACCTGCCTGGTTTACTTCGGAAACCAGGAGGTAAGTTTGCAGCGACTTCTTTCAGAATTCAGGCCCCAAGTGGTTCATCTATCTGTTGCAAATACTGACTGAGGTTTCCCTTCCCCCAGGCCAATGCGGGAATGGTCCCAAGCCATGGCTTCAGTTCCAGATCTTACTTCTTTGACAACCCTCGCAGATACGACAGTGATGACGACCTAGCATGGAATATTGCGCCACAGGGGGCACAGGGCAGGTGAGGTACACAAGGGAACTGCTTGCTTCCCATAACAGAAACTGGAGGAGGAACAACCCTCACACACTGCAGAAGACTAATGTAAACTGTCTAGCTCCAATTGTGGCATAAATTCCAGGGGGTGAAGGGAAGCAAAAGGGGAAGCTGAAGTGGAAAGCACCAAGAGACTGCAGGGAACTGAGTGCCCCACAAAGAATGCAAGGACATGAGAATGAAAACATACTTTAAGAATTTTAACAGTATTGCCACCCTTTGAAAAACTCAGGTCAGATCTTTGGGTTGCAGGTTTCACCCTCTGTTTCTTCCAAGAGTGGCCTAAGAAGTGCCATTCACTATTTTAAGTGTGTGAGCAAGGCAACCTAGAAAAACAGCTGTCTCCCTGCTCAGGGTGAGCGGGGAAAAGCTCAACAGTGCAGGCAGCAGCTTGTAATGGTGGCAAGTAAGAAGCCTTTCAATTTAGGTTTCCCTGTAACACGGCTAAATGTCTTAGGGTTCACCTGAAATGAAGGGGCATTTGCTTTCCCACTTGCTGAAAGCTTATTTGAATCCACCTAACTGCCAAAAACCCACAAAACCCAGAACTGGGGCAAAAAGTCAGTTTTCTCTGTGTAGCTGTGAGCTTTAGGGTAGGGATTCCCTACCAGGAAGGAGCAGTTCTCAGCAAGCATGGTAGTACTCAGTTCAGAGAAGGAAAAGCACTGCCAGGACACTCTCCTGCCCTGAAAGGAGATTCAGTCACGTTACTCATTCACTGTTCCTGTATCTACACTATGTTAGTAGTAGATTAATCAGCCATCTTAAAATGAAAGCTAACTTGCTAACCATAGCTAACATACCCAGGCATAGTTCTTGTCACTCATTTACCTAAGGTTGTGTAGTCACTGCCTGTGAGCCCAAACTGTGGTTCAGTATAGTTGGATATTCACTATTTGCAGTTATCACTCATCCTACCCCCTATTTTTGCACTTCAGTGTGAGAACTACCTCTATGTGGTTGCATTTTTCCCCACATTGTCTAACAGAACCAACCTGCCAGTCACTAACTCTCCTGTTTTCCTTTCCAGTTTCTCTCCAGACTACTACGACTGGGGCCATCACAGCAACAGCTTCATGGCTTACATTGGATCCCTCCAACACGATCCAGCACTGGACACAGACCGGCCAAGCCCTATATAACTTCAACCAACTACAGCATCCCAGGACATTCCAATATTAAAACAAGTGTTCTGAAAAACAAAGCTTAGCAATTTTTCTTCACTTTTTGGTTTTTAGAAGTGTTCCTAAGCACAGATAAATGAAGAACTTGTCTTTGCCACGAGCTTTCCGTAGTTCAAGGAAAAGTATAAGCTAATGATTTAAACTTTGAAGACTGTTCTAATTAATACCTTGTTCTAAGCCATGGTATTTTTGGCTGTGAATAGAGTTGTTAGAGCGCATAATTTAATCATTTTATGCTCATTTTATAAGAGCAGATTTCATGAAGTGAAATGGCATAATTATTTTCTAAGTATTTTTATTTTTACACTGTATATTAGGTTAGAAATACGTGATTATGGTAAATATAATGTAAGCACCTGAATGGGTTGTTCAGACGCATGACAGCAGCGATCCTTACACGCACATGAAAGCCTGTAAAGGAAAAGCATCAACCTGATTAAAGACTGTCAAGTTATTGCTACATTCTCAGAGCACAATTTACTCTTTGGATCATCACTGCTTACTCCGTGTGGCCAGCTGGTTAGAGGCTAAAGGTCGTCTACACTCTAGTTACAATCCCAAAACACACGACATTTGTTTAAGACAGTTGTGTACCTTCTCAGCAGCTGTAGGGCCAGTCTGAGAGCAGAGGGACGGGCATCTGCTCTGCTGGGGCACTGTGAACTGCAAAGCAGGCTGAAAATTCATATATTTGAAAAGTTAGTTCTGTGATCATCTCTGGCAATCAGTTCTAGGTATATAATGTAGAAGGTAAGCCGAATACCTAGCCAGGATACATGTAACAGTACTTAGCTGCGTATTAAAAACCTAGGAAGCGCAGTCTGGGAACAGGTCAGGAGCCAGGAATACATACAGTGGAAAAACGCCAGGTGGACCTAGAGCATAAATTCTGCATAACTAGCAGAAGGTCAGCCGAGCCCTGCTTCAGCCTTGTACGTTCAGGGATCAGTGTGGTGGTCTGGGGTGGAAATGGTAGATAAATATCATGCTAGTGTGTGACATTTGCACATAGATTTAGTGCATAGCATAAATTATTTTTAGGCTTGCTAAAGTGAGCAGGAACCCCTACTCAAGGTCTTTTAACTGTACCCAGTACAGACCGGTATGCTCTACTATGAAGTACTCTGCACCCCTAGCGTTGTCTCCTTCTCCCCCATGTGAACCAAACACTGTAAATCAATTCAGGTTTCCCTAGGAGAAAAACTAATTTTCTTTAGTAACCTTTACTTCTATAAATGTGCAGTTAATTTTGAGGTGAACTGTAGCATCCCCAACTGGTGGAATAGCTTGGTGTCTTCCTCATATTTAACTTCAGAAAGTACTAGAAGTAGAGAATTCTGGTACACATTTCACAGAGGATACAGAGGGAAAAAAAGAAGAGATGGGGACTACATCTGATCGGGTCTGTTTGGAAGCCGAAAGCACAGGAGGACACGTTCATATGGCAAGTCTTCCACAGGGTCTTTGATTTCTGTGGTAAAACCAAAACATGAGCCTCTGGCAGAAGCAGAGCACATGCTGCAAACCCTCCAACGCTCCTGTTAGTTTCTCCGCTTCTTCCCAAATGCTCACTAAAGGAAAAAAAGCCAATTAAACGATCAGCCAGAAATTAAAAAAGGTGCCACAGCACTGGGAGAAGAACAGTAATTTTATTAAAGGCTTCGGAGTTCTACAATCATGTTTGTACAAAACTGCCTGACAACCTAGTGCAAGAAACGTCTGCAGGAATTACATTTCCTCCACAGCAGATAGAGCTGCACAGATAAGGGAAAAAGCCTGATCACCGCGTCCCAGTATGCGTGCAGAAAAGTGGAATGCCAAGTGACTACAACCAGTCACACTAATGAATTCAATACTCCCAAACACGGGAGATTTAAACAACAATGGGAAAGGTAGGATCGTAAATCACTGTAATTATCATCACCTGTGTAACAGGTACTTACCCACCTAAACCGGGGATGAAATGTGTGTACCACATTTTTTAGTGAGATAATATGTTACACATGCATATGTGGAATGAAACAGAGCGCTGTGGAAACCCTGTAAGGGAAACAGTTTCACATGAAGAGTCCCACTGGGTGAACCAACCAGAACAAGCACTAACAAAATTATGTTACAAGCTATTCTGAGAAAGGGACAGAACAGACCCGGCTTCATTTCAACATAAGCCTTTTTGCCTATTAGAACAACTGGATGTAAACAGAGCTGCACATGGCCATGTCCATGCAGAAACATACTTCTGGCACATGAATTTCTGACGTGCTATCACACAATGCACTGTAAACAGCAACAGACACACAGGTTACATTTGCTTTCTGAATGGCATTGAAGTGAGATTAAAAGCCTGCTCATCATTTTAAGCTTAAATGACTGACACAGAAATAATTAAAGTTACATAATTTCTACCAAGTGTAGCTGAAAGGTAAATGAAAAGGTAGTAAAAAAACCCATTTCAAATGAAAACCCAAAAATTACATTCACAAGAAGAAGTTGTAGCAGAAAATACTTTAATTTGCATTTGATCGATTCAAACATAGCAAAGATTGGGAAGTGTTTAGATCTCAAGTAAGCGGTTCCAACAGTGATTCTGGTTTTAATAAATATTCCATTTTCCTAGGCTAGCTAAATGAACGAATTGTCAGGTGATGAATTGCTGATTGCTACTTTATAAATGAAAGCATCTAGATTATTTACAACATATTACAGGTCATTTCCCAGAAAAGCACAAAGCAAGGTCAGATAAAGGCAACCCAACCGTCCAAACGCAACTCCAGAGAGCGTGGCACAGTGTATTTCATGCACGTACAATGACACACAGCACAGATCTCCAGCTGAAGTAGGGAACCACTCCTCCTAGCCCAGCTTACACAAGTCTGTTTCACTGGTTTACGTCTATATTCTTACTTCCTCCTCAGGCACTGAAGACGAAGTTGCTCAGCAACAGCACCCTACGTTCTACCTATGCACTTTCCACCAAGTCTTTTTTACCATTTCACATAAACCTTCATGCTTGGGAAGAAGGAAACGTGCTTTGTCTTTGTCTTCTCACTACCTCTGGGATTACAATCATCAGGTCATTTGTTCAAGGAAATGTACTTTTACTCTGAAATGAACGACAATGTTGACAAGCTGATCTCCAACAGGGAGCTGGAATTTAACACAGTTTACAGGTGATGGGCAGAGTAACTAACCTTGTTCTTCAGTATAAAAACAGATTGGTAAGTTTCTAAAATTTAACATATAAAGAACTAAGTCATCCGACTCGCATGGCAAAACTTCATAGGCAGCAGAGTCACAGAATGTACATCAAATACTGTAAAAAACATAGTGACAGGAAAATTGTTTCAACCAGTTTTGTAACAGGAAAAGCCTTAAGTCCTATTCCTACAATGACAGTGAAGTGAAATGCCTTCCTCATTTGACTGCCAAGCCAGATGTACCTTCAAATGCAACAGAACTTACACACACAGAATTTGCTGGTCAGCTGCACCTTGTGTTTTCATGATACAAAAGAAAAGAAGAAGAGCTTCCTATCTCTATGTCCTTATCCAACAGCATTAACCTTGCCTGCAGTGTGCCAGTGAGGGCTGCAAGGAGCAGGTGTCCAGGATCATTCCCATCCCATGAGCAACTGCATGATGCTTGTACATGATCCTGCTTCAGTGTCTGTAGATTTTAGCCAGGCACAGATGGAAAAAAAAGAAAAGTAGCAAGTTGCACCCCCAGAAGAAGGTTGGAAGCAGTTCACTTTCCCCACAAAGCAAGGGGAAAAAGTGAAGAAACAATTCTGGGGGCAGCACACACAACACTTGCTTTTCAACTAGAAAGTCCTGTCTAAAGCTTTAAGCACTATAATACGTAACACTACAGATATATCCCAACTATACAGCATTCTTCACACAAGTGAGCCTACAGGTTCTAGGCCCTGCAGGTCAACCCAAAAGGCAAGGAATTAATGGCCAACTGCGAACTACACTCT
>NW_009922397.1:35442-64583 GCF_000696875.1 Nestor notabilis
GTTACTCAGAAGAGTTAGATACTTGGGGTGTAACTCGTTTACCAAACACAGCTAGCTATTCACATCTAAGCTAGTTACCCAGATTCCCACTTCAATTTAACAGAGAAAAATGAACTCCAGGGTGCAAATACAGAGTTCAGAATAAGCCAGATGAATCCACCTAGAAATCACCTGCTCTTCTCCACTAACTAGAAAGAGGAAGCCTGTGGCAACATGCTCAGACATAGATGGGTGCCCAAAGGCAAGAAAGGCTGCCAGGTAAGACTGGCATCAGCTTTCTCTAACACCATATCAAGTTAACTACTGACTTAAACAGAAACTTCCCACTGGATACCAGCTCATTGCCAAATTGTGCAGCTATCACCAAAACTTGGAGGGGCTGTTAGCTGGTTGGTTTTCCTCTTTTTTTTTCCCTTATTCCAGTTTGCCTCAGGAGAGTTGACTCTGTTTAAAGACAGTATTCTTTCTAGTAGCAAGTGTCAGCAGAATGGTCTATCTCATTTCCAGTCAGGTAGAAGTTTGAAGCTAGTCTGGAAATGAAGGACATGGAGCATATTCCGGCTTTCAGAAAATCTCAGCTATAAAGGACCACATTATTCAAGCCAATACAGCTACAATCAATTATATAAACAGGTCACTAAATATCTGGTAGAGTGAAAAATGTTTAAGAGCACTTTATTTTGTGAAGACTTACTTTTAAAAAACAAGAGATGTATCTACACTGTACCAGCACTTCCCACATTCATAACTTCTCTTTGAAACATGCTGGTTTAAAACTATTACTTCATTTTAAATTAAACCAACATTTGGTTGCTACTCATTAGTTTCTGGATTCTGTTTTGGACAATGGTAAGTTATCATTGACATCTCTGGACAATGATACATGAGTAATTTCTTATTTTATGAATGTTATGTTATTAACATACCCGTTTTTTTAATGCTGAATATCCTTTTAAAGAAGATGATAGTTAGGGATTGCATAGATAGATCATGCAGTGTTAAATGTCAGTGTGACTGAATATTAAAAAGGATCTTTTTTCCAAAGTGACTACAAAAACAAGTTCTTACTTTTTGCACTGACCTTGTAAGTGCAGCACTAGAACATAACCCATAAAGAGCAAATCTATTTCCACAGCTCAAAGATTGAAATGTGCTATTTTAACATTTCAGACACCAAAAAGACCGTTTCTGGAAACTGAACCTGTGATTACAACCTAGAAAATAAAACAGTGTGGATGCGAATTTGATTGACTGAGGCTTTCCAGCGCTCCGCCAACCACCTCCCCTCCTGACCCCCACACCCCCAAGCAAGTGCAGGTAGCCCAGGGGCTGCAGAAAAGTCACTCCGAGCTGTGCTGCATCACAGACAAGGCAGGTGCTTTAAGGAAAGAAGGACATTGTGAAGAGCAGCATGGAAGGAAAAAAAAACCCGTTATCAGCATGATGCAATAGAGGTCAGTATGAAATGCAATTTTCTGCTCAGTAAATTTCCTATTAAATAAGTTTCCTATTACAGGGAGAAGTCAGAACTCAACAGGAGCCCCACTTCCTTTTTTTATTTTTTTTTTTTTTAATTTTTTTCCCCTCCATTCATCTTTCAGACAGCCAGAATCAGCACAACCCCATCCTCAGAATACACTGAAGCTCAGCACTGGAGAGAGGCAAACACCCTCTCTCAGAACCGGCCAAGTCAGGGGAGAGGTAATGTATATTTTCATATAAAACAACTGCCTCAGAAAGACAAGGAAATAAAGAACAATTATGAAGTTTCAGTACAACAGACTGTGAGCAGAGAACTTAAAAATAAACAGATCAGCATAATTTACACATTTAAAAACCATATATTTCATTCATAAATATCTTTTCTAATTAATAACCATTCGTAGCTTAAACATAAATATTCAAGTTGGTATTTGTTTTTACTTTTTTCAGTTCATATGAGTCCTGTAAGGATCGGTTCCTTCTGCTCAATGCAGTCATGTAAATGGTCTTCACTAATGAGTTGTGCAAAGGCCTTCATTACCTTGTTTGTTGTAATAAAACTTTAAAATTCTGCAGCTCTTTTATACTTGTGGAAAGCCTGTAAAAGAAAAACCCTTCAGTGTTAGTAAGTCAACTGTGAAAGAGAAGTGCAAATCATCACCTTCCATGGGGCCCTTTGGTTGGTTTTTTCCCAACACAATTTTGTTCCAAAAAATGAATGCACTTAATATACTACTTTCCTTCAAAAGATCTACTATGTGACTCACCATTATATTTACATAATATATTATAGAGATTAAATGTTATATGTTTATATATACTTGTCAACTTCATTAAACATTCAAAAGAACTCTAAGCAGAGGTAATGTTTTATTACATTCCTTTAAACAGGAAGCAATTGTTAAATTCAAGATGTGAAGAACTAGCATGATGAACAAAGCAAGTTCTAGACGTCTTTTAAAGGTGTTAATTTATTTCGTCACTTGAATGGGATAAAGGTTTAACAAAAACAATTACATCATAACACAAATATCCAAAAACCTAAGGGCTAAAATAACAGTTAGTGTTAAAAAAAGTCTCCCAAGTACTCTTCTTCCTTTTTGCTGCATTTTACATACACACATTTAAAACAGAAATACAAAATGCAGAGTAGCTGTAGCCCATGGTCAAAAAGCAGAATATACACTCAAAGTCTAATGCTGATGGCTGTTTAAGAGACTTAAATCCAGCTCTCACAAGATGGACTTTATGGGATTTGAGATAGAAAAATTAGATCAAAACACAGAATGATGACCAAGGCTAATAAATAAACACTCCACATACTCAGTTTGATGGCATTAAGTTTATCAGTATCATTAATTCAGCCTTTAGAAAGCTACAGCTACCTGTACAGTACCATATCTATCTTTCCATAGAACTTGAGTGGTGACACTGAAGTTGTATGCTTTTTCTACTACACAAATGATAACAACTTACCTTCCAAAGGCATTTACAAGAGCAACTATTTCTTGACGTGTGAGTTGAAAACCTTTTGATGGGCTATTCTCAGGAAGGCTCTTTATTTCCTTCTCAGAAAACAAGATTTTCAGAGCAGTTCCTAAGCCTTGAGTCTACAAAAACCAAGTGCAGTAGGTTTTTTTAGCAGTAAGATCACTCCTCCAGTCAGGAAATCATAAAAAAAGTAACAAATTATTAATCCGTGCAATTCTTGTATATTGACACTACCTTAACCCAAAGAACTGTGCACCAACAAGGACACTAATGCAAATGCTTGCCATCGACTGTGTACCTGGTTCAGTCACTTATTTAAGAACATTTGTTTCCTCAGGAATACTTGCTCTTCATCCTTGTGTTTCTGATCTCTTCCTTTCTCACCTCCTTTCTTCTCAGCCACAGCAGATGCATATGAAAACATACCTGTTACAAGACTTCCAGCTCCCTCCTGCCCCTTGCTTTACAGATGCTCCTCTGCTGCAGGAGCTGTTGGATCAGATCACTCCTTATCCTCTCCCCTCCCCCTTCAAAGTCAAACTAGATTTTATTATGAGGTATCACAACACTTCTGCTTTTTCCACCTCCAGTCCTAGTGGCAGACATTGCAGTTTCAGTTTCAATCCCTATTTTCTATACAGAACTAAAACAGCAGAAGCTATTCTTATTTCCCCTTTTAAATCGGGCTACAGAAACAACCACTGGGTTTTGACAAGAAGTGGTTGAGGATGGCTGCAAGTGAATTTTATAGGTCAGGGAACCTGGCCCAATTTCATTTTGTGTGAGAAGGAAACAACAGTAACAGATCAGAAATGTTCACTAGGACAGAGTAGGCAGAACTCCAGAAATGCAGCTGAAACCACCACATTTTTTATGTTACATATTTCTTTAAAAACTGAACTCTGACAAGCTTAATGCTATAGAGTTCAGTAGATATCCCACAGTAACAACCATTCTCAGTCTGGACTGAACATTAGTCTTGAGGTTTAAAATCTTGTTCTTAATAAAATAAAACCAGTAATTGTCCAGAAATTGATACTGGTTTTCAACTTCCAGCTTTACTATGCACCTCTGCATTCATTTGCTGCCTTCTGCATAAATTGCAAACATCTGAATTGCTTCTTTTTCTTATGCCTCAATTTGCAGAGTTAAGCCTTGCAATGGATTTTCTAATCAGTAAGCAAGTGCTGTATATCCAGGAAAGCTTCCCACAGGTGATTCTACAGGTTCATCTGATCACAGAATACAGAGAAGATATTGACTGCCACTAAGACTTTGCCATGAAGCATCTGCTTTAAATACTTTTAAAAGATATTTTAAGTAATTCCTTTTTTTTTTTTGTTTTTGGAGAACACGAACTGTAGCTTTTAGTAAACTAAGCAGCTGTTGGCTAAACATAATGGACTTCTTTTTTTAACTTTTCTTTTAACAGTGAACTAAAGATGTCCATCTTTAATATATAGGTAATGATATCAAAGATCTGCCATGTGCAGAAAGTCTGAATGCTAAGGTAAGAGGCATCCTGCCAGACTGAAACAAATGCTTACCTTCTAACCTCCCCCTCCACACAATAAACTGTACCTGTAGTTTGCCCCACAGCCTGCATTTGTCACATCCAACACAATCCATTATGCGGGATATGTTCTTGAAATGCAACCTGAATTCTTCCTATCAGTTAAAAAAACAAAACAAAACAAACAAAAAGGTTAAATTAAAGTTATCTCTCAGCTTCACAAAACCAGAAGGCTAACTAACTCACCTAGTACCACTAGAATATCAATTCTCTATTACTAAAACTGAAAAAACCCACTACTTTTTGTGGTCAGGCCATAACAAAGGTCCACGTAAACCCAGAATCTTGTTTACAAGACATTGCTAACAGTTAATTCTTCAAAAACAAACAAACAAACACCCAAAACCAAACCAAACCCAAAACCCCCCAAAAAACAAACCAACACCAAAATACAGAACATTCAGGGTAATACGCTGAGTTTCTACCAACTATCTCAAAACGTTCTGAGCTGTATGCACTGTATCCGTGTCCCTGACCAGTCAATCTTTCTTCTATTATTCAAATGCCTTTTGAACCAACTCACCTTTCTGAAAAGCAGGAAAACAAGTTACAATTCACAAAAGACATTTCCTGTCCAAAGCTATGGGTAGCTTGTTGCTTCGCAGCTTCAGTCAGAGCAGAAGCAAGCACAGCACAGGACTAATTAAGATGATTTCAATTAAATATTTAAGGGTGAGAAAAACACTAGCTGAGCTGATGAACTGCTGGCACCCTTCTAATAGTATTCTCTCTAATGCTGATGAAATTCCATACTACTGAGGTAAGTATTAAAAGTGTTAGTAAGTATTAAAACAGACCGTTATTACTGAGGTACACTCCAACTGTGGAATTGTAGTGCGTACCAATCTGAACATCAGCATGTTAGCACTGGAAGCTGCTAGATAGTAACAGCATTCACATTAGGTTCCCATGTCCAGGAACTATGCTTTTCTTATATTAAGTGTAAGATCATATTGCACTATATTATATTATATAGGGCATCTGGTTTTTAAGCAAACATCACTGGCTGCATGGTGACCTCACAGCAGCCCTCCAGTGTCTGAAGGGGGCCTACAAGGATGCTGAGAGGGACTCTTCATCAGGGACTGTAGTGGTAGGACAAAGGGTGATGGGTTCAAACTTAAACAAGGGCAGTTTAGATTAGATATAAGGAAGAAGTTCTTTACAGTGAGGGTGGTGAGGCACTGGAACAGGTCGCCCAAAGAAGTGGTAAATGCTACACCCCTGCAGTGTTCAAGGTCAGGTTGGACAGAGCCTTGGGCAACATGGTCTGGTGTGAGGCGTCCCTGCCCATGGCAGGAAGGTTGGAACGATATGATCTGAAGGTCCTTTCCAAGCCAAACCATTCTGTGATTCTATATTAATGTGAAACAGATACTCTATTTAAAAAAACAGCACTGCATCAATGGGTAATGCAGTTCAACTCATCTGCCTCACCACAATCCTGCTGGCAGACCCAAGGCACTAAACCAGAGATTTCAATCTGCTTGGCTCAGGACAATGCCTCATATTAATTTATTACAATTGCAGATTAAGAGGCCTCAGATATGATTCTAAATTTTTACCCCAGCCTTTTCCCATCCAAGCAGTACACTTCTGGTAGGTAGAGAGGTTTTCTAAAATAACACAACTTAATTCCAAAATGGACATTTTGGGTATCATTCAGAAAGCAAGCTTTACCTTTAATGACTTGGCTCCTTTTTTATCTCCAGCAAACATGGACTTTTCATCAAAGTGCATGTGGAAGGACCTAATAAAGACAAAATGCAAAAAAAACCCCAAATGCTGACATAGTGTTCCATCAAGGTTGGTGAGCAGCTGATGCCATCAGTGTGCAATACTTTTCAGAGTTCCTAGTTTTTACAAATTAGCTTTTAAAAAATTTACTGAATGGTATCAGTTCTACTACTCGATCACCATAACTTGAAATATGTTATTTACAGTTTTGTTGAGAATTTTCTTCACTCTGTTTCCACTGATCAAGATTTCTTTCTAATACCCACTGAAATTGTCTCAATGTTCACCTTTCAGTCAATTGTGGTCTGATCACATCTCAAATACCTACTAAGATTATCAGCAGGGACAGCAACGAAACCACACAGCACCGTTATACTGAAGAATCAAGAGAAAGCAACAAATAGAAAGTAGTAGGGTGTCGTGTGGGACTTGGGGGAGGAGGAGAATTTTTGTTTAATTTTTTGTTTTGTAAAGATTGGTATATTCAAACCTGAAAAATATTCATCTATTCCTGTCAAATATACAAATTCCTCTTGTTCTCCCATTACTTAATGTTATTTCTTCATTCCACTCTCCTCCTTATCCTATCCTACCAACGAATCATCTGGTCTCACTTGTGAACATAACTGAGAATTTCAAACAATTGATACAACAATAATCCTATGCCTTACTTGGTGTCCCTGAAGATATCTAGTAAGAGAGCTTTAGATTCAGCATCCTCATGGCCATTTCCAGTGTAAAGGTCAACAACTGAACGCTCAAAGTATGGTGCAACCTTTGACAAAGCACGCAGCTCTATCAAATACAAGAAATACAAATTTTTGAGCCTCCTTGGTCCTTCTCCTTTTGTTTCAACAGGGTCAAAGCGGCGAGTAAACTCTTTCACATTTGGTCCCCAGCAAGGCTTCCCCCACGTTTCTGTACAGAGGGGAAAAAAATAGGGCAGGGTGAATAAACCATACATATTTAGAATGAAAAAAGCAACCAAGTACACACCAAAAAAAATCAGAAAAAAACCCCAATACATATTACATACATTGTAGAATTCCATCCAGCAACTTTACATAGACTTAAATTACCTTCAAGAAGATAATTTGCACACAGATGCAAGTTGATGCTAGCATGAAGTCCAGAAATGAGTTTATAAAACACTCTTTTCTCAAGGCAAAGACCTGTCCGGGAAAAAAGGCAAACAGGCCCCAAATTAAATACTGGAAATAATGTATTAAAATGACTATACCTTGACATTTCAGTGATGCAAGTCTGCACTGTTTATCTTTCAAGAGTTACAATTACAGTACTTCAGCATTGTAAGTCTTTATATCCATCATAGAAAAAACTTACCTCTTATTTTTTTTATACAAAGCAGTAGTAAGAATGAAGTTTGACACTTCTTACTTGGTATGTTAGTGTTCTAATAAATACAGTCAAATAAATATGTGGTCAACTAGCACATATAAATTGCCACACAAAAATATGATGCTTACATGTTTGGAGCAATAAATTTCAAATAGTCTTGAATTCTGACAGTCTGGAGACCAGAACTATACTGTGGCGCATCCTAGTTAGAATTAAACCTAACACTGAGTTAGTGACCTTACCGAAAAACATCGAAAGCCCCAGAAAACCTTGTGGCATTGGAAAAGAGCAAAACTATTTCTTCCCAACTCTACCATAAATTCGCTGAAAATTTAAATGCACAGATGAAAATCTTGAAAAATATGACTTTGATAGGTACTGACTTCTACAGTGGAAACAGAAATGCAATGGCATTGGGTGGCCAAAATAGAATTTAAATGGATAAATTACTTACATTATCACCTAGACCCAGAGACAGAGATTACACTTGGAATTCACTTGGAATTAAGGAGTTTGTTCCTTTCTCAAAGGTATGTTTGGGTGACTTCCCTGCCACTTCAATCTCCACAAATAGAAGCAGGAACAGCTGATGCTGAAGCCTATCTGTGAGGCTGAGATATGACCTCATTTACGAAGACTACTTATTAAATAGCAAACAAATGTGTATGCTTTCCTACAACAGCACCAGTCAGAGATTTCCAACTAGACAAGTAAAAGATTTATGAGAGGCAGAATGAAGTTTAAAATTAAACGTATTTAACTCATTTACTTTTCCACACACCTCCAAAACATGATTTTGATTGCTATCACTGTAGTAATGATTTAAATTTAAATATGAATAAAAAGCAAATTGCCTTCTGAACACATATTATACTCATGTTAGTTTATATACTGAGAACAGAACCATCAAATACTTTTTTTTTTAAAGCTGTTTTTAAATAAAAATTCTTAGCGATGTTATTAATAATAATGTCCCTGTTTAAATGCCTAAAATGTGCAGAAAATTTGAAGTAGCTGGTATTGGAATGAACTCCCCCTTTATAAAAGGTGAAGCACTGAAGGATTTAAAGGAGTATACCATCTAAATGACTGAGATTTCCAAAGACCCTCAAGAAAAAAATATTCTTTGAATGGCACTCTGAAGTTCTGCACAATTTATTAAGAAGCCCACACCATGGAAAATATTTGGGGAGATGGAAAAAAAAAAAACCCTACAATGTTTCTTCTAGAGAATTTAACATTATATTAACCCATCCAAGAGCTTTTACCTTCTAGCCATGTGTAGAAAGATTCTCCTGCAAATACAAAGTATACAGTTAAATGAAGAACATTCATTTTCAACATCACAGTATCTTTGAATTATTATGCATACTAACATCAGCTGCCATCTGGACATAAAGCTAAGTAATTCAACTATTAAAGTGAGAAGAGGCACTGAAGTGGCTTAACGTTGAGGTTAGTTTAAATATGTTGGGGTCAGAATAGGAGAAAAACAAGAATGGGCATGACTAAGCTGCTGGTCAGGGCATTCAGAAGTGTATGGAAGCGCAAGCCTGATTAGACGTGCTAGTGGTGAAAGACATGATGGAAGAGTGTAATTATATCTGATAGCCTTTACCTTGACTGCTTTCTGAAGGTTTCCTGTAGGCTTAGTTCTTTTGCCTGAGTGCTATCAGCTGACTGAAAAAATCTTAAAAGTCTGCCTCACTGCAGACAGACCAAATTTTCTCCCCACTCTCTCCCCACCTTCCCAAAATCAAGGACATTTAAGGCAGTACACAAAAAACTGTCCCTCTTCTTTTAAGTAATCTGACATCAGTATCAACCAGGCTCAGCAGGAGACCCAAGAATCCTTTAATCTATGCATCTCCAGTTACCTCACTAATAACATCACAACACATATTCTGTTACAAGGATAAGAATCAACAACAGAACTGTTTTCTGCTCTTATGCTCTCTTTCCCCCTACTCCAAATGAATTATCCCAATAAAAACATTTTCTGATCAATCATCTGCATAAAAACATAACTTTCCCACCCTTTTATGCAACAGCAATAAAGTGAATAAATCAGATGTCCAAAGCTCTTTAATGCTTACTTCATTTCTGCAAGTCAAGCAAAACAAGGTGACTTACCATCATCTCCTCCTTAGGGGAAAAAAAAAAAAAAAGAAACAAAATTTAAAAGTCCATAAGCATTAAAAAGATAATTTCCACAGCAAAGCAGTAATGAAACACAGGCTTTACTATAAAAACTGAAAAAAAAAAAAAACCCCAAACCAATAAATGCAAGAAACTTTATTTAATCTACAAGAAATAGGCTACTTTCCATCTTCTTCCTCCTCCTCAATACTTTCTGAGACTAAACAAATTATAATAATGATAAAAGTCACTAAGAATTTGAAATCTTAGTAGTAGCTCATTTACATATTCTTGAAAAGTATATTTTAGCTTCAGAAAGTTCATTAGGAAGTTATCTTCTTCAGTTCACATTATTCAACAACCTGACCAATGTTCCTTTCTGAAATTCTGATCCCCGAGTTAAACTGCTCTTGCACTTCTTTTTATTTGTGTACATCAGCAGTATATTTTCTTAATATTTGTAATTACTAAAAGCTATCTTGATTTTCTAATGTGTGGTGTCTAACTCAATCTACTGGCTAACAGTAAATTTTTAATGGAAATGAGACACACTGACAGGGGAAAGTGGATTTATTTGCAACACCAGGTTATAGTTTTCCATTTAAATTAAAAAACTTAAACCCCAATCATTAGCATATTTTACCCACTCTTGCAGATAACTGAGCCTTCCTATGTATTCACTCTTTCTTCAAATAATGCAATTATTTGTACATTTGTAATACAGTAAACATTATAGATAGAAACTGTAAAGCTACATTATACCAGAATGACTATGAGCTGAAGTGATAATGCTCTACAAAAAAACCCCAACCAAACAACAACCCCCGAATGAACAAGGGAAGAACACAGTGCTGATTTTTTTGTTGAACTTTAACTCCTTCCCATCCGCATTGGAAAATTACTGTGACACCTACTAAACAGTTTGAGATGTATTTTAGTTTTCACGTTAGCTCCCCTGACATTAATAAGCCTGTTCCTATGCAATAAGATTAAGCAGGTATGTCATCAAGTCTCACAAATCTTAGTCCAAGTATTTAAAAATTAACAGCTACTGCTACAGAGGAAATTAAAAAAAGCATAAAATGTATCTACAGACTGAACATTACTATTTGTATCACTTTTATTGTGAAGGTCACTATATTAAAAGACACACATTAGACACAAATAAAACAGGCAAGACTTACCCCTGCTAGGTGCCAGTGGATTTAAAGGACGGTAGACAGATCGGGGCCTAAAAAATGAGACAGAAAACATAAAAATCAGTTTTAAGCTAAACTGAAATGCAAATATAAAAGATAGGCTTCCCCTCCCTCACAATTACTTGAAGCAGTTTTCTTCGTAGATGCTGTTCCACACTCTCCAAGCAGAGGGCCCCTTGTATCCAGTGTAACGTTCTGGATTCAGCAGCAAATCCACATACTGTGCATCTGGAGATCTCTCATCTAAATAGGAAACCTTTTGTTACATGTTCTAACTCATCAGTTAAAAAAGACTTAATCTTAAAAAACAGTCACAGAATTTAATATGAATAAGAGGTATTGTATAATACTATTCTGTCTTCCGGCTGGATTATAAATGCTTTGTACATAAAAATACAGCAATATACACACCAAACAGAAAGCTCAAAAGTATAGAATTTATTCCAAAGTCTCTTATGTGGCCATAATTTCTAAAACTTCTGAACACCTATATGGCTTCTTCAACTCCACCATAAATACTTGCCATGCAACATGTTCTCTCACCCTATGCTATGAACAGTGTTTTGTTTTAAATGGGCTTCAAATTCAGGGTTTATCTGTCTGTCAGTATTTGATTGGGAAGGGTTGCTTTTTTGAAGTGGGTATACTGCTAAAATGCCTTCTTAATAAAGACAAGGTTGAAGAAGTGCATCTTGTAGTTGGTATATACTGTGTATTTATTAGCTAAATCCCCTTCCCCCCACCAGAAACCCTTGTATACTGGCAGAGAATCTGGACCACATTGCTTAAATGAACAAACTTTCAGCATATTGCAGAATGCTCTGTTGGTTATGGCAAGAAACACCTTATTTCAGTGCATTTCAACAAGTTATACTCTCATCTCTGAAGTTCACTACAAATTCAAGTAAGATATCCAAAGAAAACTGTGAAATAGTACTCTCTCTGCTTAAAAACTCTATATGAATAGAAACCTAAGTTTCCAGCTACAACCAGTAAAAAGCAGACTCCCTCCTCTTTGAAATTCTAGGTCAAGAGCAACTCTTAAAAAAACCCCACATACAACACAAGCCAGTAGTCCAGAGATTTATTCATAGGAACAGGCCAAGCAGTACCACTGAATATTTCCTCAGATATCAAAAAATGCCACAGAAACAGAGTGGAAACTGCTCTAAAAAGAAGAGACAATTCTGCATAAGCAGTTAAGCCTTGCTTCAGCAGTAATAGCAAGAACAGAGACAGACACAAGACACACAGGACAGTGAGTGCCAGATGAGACAATGCCAAATTATAGCTTTCTTTATTTCTTTGACAGCATGCCTAACCTAAGTAGTTCCTACATTTCCTGGACACTTCAGGTCTCCGCTTTTTCTTCTCATTATCCATATAAATTGGAGTCTGTGGGGCAGTGCAACAGAAAGATGGAAAGCTGACCTGGGCCATGAAGTTTTTTTCAGCTAGATCAATTCCCTTATCTAGTTTATCATTAAGCCCAATAAAAAGCTTAAAGTAAAAAGTAAAACTGATTCTATGGTCTTGTGCTACAGTTGAGTGAATTAAGAGCTCTCTCACCATCAGCAAGAGAGGAGAGGAAGAGAACAAGAGTTTCTACCTCCTCCTGTCACTGCCAGTAGTTATTCTCCCTCATGTCTCCCTGCTCCAGCTCACAAACTCATCTGGTAAGCCAATTCATCATAACAATCCAGGGGAGATGGCAACTTACTTTCCTGATACTCAAGTAAGATGAATCAGCTTAACGTGAAAAAATGCACTGGAAAAACACAGCTGAGGGCAGTACATCCCCCTTCAGCAGGGCATAATGTAAGGAGAGATGGAGTTATAATCACGAACCACTGATTATAGCGAAATGCTCCTGAACTATACCTTTCCCAACTGAGTCCTCTTGAAAATGTAAACAGGCAGCTTGAAGATAGTGGAAAGAACTGCAGCTTATTGCATGTAACAGTTCAGATCTACAGTAATGCTCACCGACCATTTATTACAGACACAGCTTATACAGAAAACTTTCACAGATGAGACACAGAAGAAGTGCTAAAAGAGAATTGCATTTGGAAAGTCCACTACAACTGTTACTTTCTCAGGTGACTCCAAACATAAGCCTAAAGGTAGATTAAACCACCTTGTATTATGCTCTAAGTCTTCCTAGAAGAATAAGTTTTCTAAGGTACTTATTAGAAAGGCCTTTAGCAGTCATTCCTGAACTTGGCAATTCTCATGTTTATCTGAAAAACATTCCTTTGAGGTTTGAACATTACAAGCAAATAAAAAGATTCACATATGTGGAGCAGAGGGAAGACACAATCTAGTATCCTAATGTTTTAACAATAAGGAAGTCCTTCCAGATAACAGGTGAATTTAGTGCAGAGATCATTTGGAAACATAGCAAGGTTGCAGGAGGAACAAACTCAGTCTAAGCATAGACAGAATAGCAACAAAAATAATATAGTAGCAAGAAACAATCAGCTGTAAGTAATTTGTGCTGTATTTGTGCCAGATGCAACTTCTTTTGTGAGAAGATTTTTAGAAATTAGATGCTAACCCCTCCCATTTATCTTCCTTTTTTATTTCCAAAGTCTCCTGTTCACTACACTATGAGGAGGTAACAGTGAATGTGCATTGTGTAGACTACCAAATGCTCCTTGTAAAAAATTGCATTCTTTGCATGTAAGATGACATGAACTTTCACACCTCCATTTAGCACAAAATTAAAACTTTTTAAAAACACTTATTTGCAGAGAAACTATAATGTTTTGTGTTTTTTAAGAGACAGCAAATAAAACAAGCACTGTGAGAAAGCTTAAACATTTTTACCATCAAGCTCACAAAAATGATCCTGTGAATCATCGTATCTTGCCCAGTCAATGAAAGCCTCCTTACTTTGGTTACTGAGGGGGAAAAAGATACATTTTAAACTTTTAAATAAACACCACCAAGATGAGTTACTGAAAGAAACACAATCCACATATAGTAGTTAACTTGAAACTGAATTCTGAATTACTGTATCTGAAACTCAAGAATACATGGAGTTACTGCTTGTAAGCTGCAGAGAGATTCAAGCTGGCATCAACTGCAATACTTTAAAAAGTCATCTTCATGTTAAGACAGCAAGAAAGATTTTTCCATCATTATCTGAACAAACTGTGCTGCAGCAGTGACTTCTCTTCCTTCACTAGGAGCTTGGTAAAATACCTTCATAGCATACATTTTTAACACTTCAAAGTATTCCTTTAGCAGCTGTCACTTAGGGCAGGGGAGAGGGAAGGAATAATCATATTTTCATAACCTGTACTTTCAATGACATCTACAATAGTTAGCCTTGCTTTTTAGTGGGAGACTGGATGTCTAAATTCTAAGCTAAATTATGCTATGAATATGATTTACCTTAAGCCTTTTAAATAATAATGGTATTCCATTTTCAAAGGTGTACTGTACCAGAGACAAGTACTTTGAAGTTCCCATGCTATGAAATACAAACAGTGCCAAAAGCTGAATGCTTTCTTCTATGTGGCACAGAACTACTGATGCAACACCACTGACAGCAAAATGTAAGCAAAGTTAAGATTGGGAATTTCACTCCAAGGTGCAGTGAAGCACTTTGAAATAATGCAAACAGCCTATTCTGTTTGATCAAATTAGTACTAGCTCAATTCTACAAACAGAGGCAATTCTATAACATGATACATTTCCAACCTTCTGTCAGATCACAACAGGACACTTCATACTTGGCATTAAGTGAGGAACTTCTCCAGTAATTACTAGCAGGCAAGATTTGATAATCACAAGAAATACAGCTGATAAAGGAAAATAACCCAAAACCATGAGGATGATGCACTGCTAGGTAGAGAACATGGATATTTGCCTAGAAGGCACAAATTCTTCCTGCACTTGCAGGATCCTCTCCCAACTCTAATTGTCTATCCTACTCCTGCAAAAGACATTCTCTTAAGCTCTTCATGTGTACTCAATCTCATCTCCTTTTGCCCTACAGGAGTGAAGGAGAGTAAATAGCTTCTTTCTTCCCCTAAAAAAACCTTGGATAAGGGCTCTGTCCAGTTTGGTTTATAACACTGCAAATCAGGCAGAAGTAGTCACTTTTTGATAGCAGTCCCATTTTGTCAGATGACAGGAAAGAGCGTCAACATTTCTATCAGGTAGAACTGCTGAAATCTGTGGCCAAAGACACCACGCCTCTTCGTCAACAGCGGGGAATTGATTTTCTATTTCTGCTTTTGAAAGGTGGGGAATCTAGTAGAATGCAGGTTTTCCTAAGTGCTGTTCCACACACTTTCCTACTCAGGGGCAACACTATCCTGCAGAATTCCTCCCACCCAACCTTGACAGTGCCATGCAACAAGTAAGATCAGGGAATTGATCCAAGCTAAAAATAACTTTGCCAACACCACAAGTAACTCAACAAGCTCCCTGATCTGGTTCATTGAATCATCACAAACAGGCACATCAGTGTAACAGAAGGACAGAGCAGGACAGAACCCCTTAATCCAGCACAGTCTTCAATAACAAAGACTGATACTGGTAAAAAGTAGAAAAAAAGGCAGGGATATTTGCAAGTTTCTTCTGAATCTTCATGCTATAAGATACCTCTTTCACCTCTTTCAAATAATATCAAAGTGTACTTAAAAAAAATCTACTTATCACATAACACCTTCAGATGTTCTTGCATCATTTCACACTTACATTCTAATGAGTTATGGAAAGAATGAATAACAAAAACTAGCACATTGCAAAACCAAGACAGACAAAATGAAATGCTCCTTTGTTACAATTTTTGTACTGTTGTTGTTAATCACAGCATACCTTAAGGTACTGTTAACTGCTCCCAGTTTGTTAGCTTGCTCACAGTCTTCCAATTCTTTGGAATTATTTGCTGCTTTTGAGTACTGGAAGAAAGTTCATATTTAATATGTAAATGAATCACCTACAATTCTCTGAGAACAGGAGACGTGAAAGGTATTTCTAGGTTTAGCAGTGAACTGGCAAACATTAGGGAACATTCTCAGATTCTTGATGCAGTAAAATTCTGAAACATTTCTTATTTCTTTTTCTTCACTTAATTTCATCAAGCCCATTGCACTTTGTGGGTTTAACTACCACAGAAAATTCAGCTAAATATGTAAAAATTTTGTTTCTTTTGCCTTTTCTTTCTGTTTGTTTGTTTAAATTAAATGGAGTTCTGAAGTGTTTCAGATACTTACTTACATTCTTATAAAAAGAACTTGAAGACAAGCAGTGTCACACCTATAAACATACCTTGTGTTTTGCAAGCATAATCATACCCCAAGTTGCCTTGGTCATTTCAGTACGTTTGGCCATTTTCCCCTCATGTTTCATTTAATCCTGGTCATTGGCATGCTTTAGACATGCACAGGTCTGAAAACAGGCTTTTCAAGCTGAACTCAAATTTTGATTATTTTAAAGCCAGAACTGAAGTATTTAAGATGAACTCTGACTCTACAGTATTTTTTAAAAAGTAATCCACAAAAATAGAGTTACTACTAGAAAAACTCTAAGGAAAGCATTTGAAGAATTAAAGATTCAATACCACTGTTCTACAATAGCATAGTTATGTCAGCAGGGAATTTGTTCAGCCTGTCAGCTTAAAGCTCAAAAAATCCTTTTAACAGTTTTGGAACATAACAGGTAGCATCAGTGCTCTCTTCATAGACAAACAAACCAAACTTCCTCTTTTTGGGGGATTTTGGAGTTGGGTGTTTTTAGGGTAGGTTGGTTAATTGTGGGGGTTTTTGTATTTGTGTTTTCTTTTTCAGACTGAGCCTTAGGTCTACAGAGATTTCTATCTTATTGCAGTCCTTAAGAAATAAAGAAAATTATTTAATGTTAAGTAACTGAGAGCTTCCCTTCACTTCAGGGCACATAGACATTGACATGAAGGATTATTATCCAAAACTAACTGAAAATAAAAACAGAAGCTAAAGGCCTTGGTCAACCCTTCAGAAAACAACAATAATAATTTGATAAATTTAAAAGGAAAAGGAATAGTTCATTTCTGAAGACAGACTTATGGTCAAGACGCCTGAGGCAAAGCACCCGTACAAAATGTATCACAATACTTCTCAAAAAAAGAAAGGATTTCATTAAAACTGTTTAGATGAGTAGGCAACACATCTTCCTTTAAAAATGCATTTGCCAGAACCAATACAAGGAAAAATAGCAGAACTGACTGAAGACCAAGAAATGAAGGAGATCAAAAACTCCAAGTATTTTAAAGCTAAAAAACCCAAATAATTTAAATCTTATTAGTGGCCTTGCCCATAAGAAATATTTACTCTAGAAGGAACATCCCACTCAATTTTCTTGGATATACCAGGTGTGGGGGCTCA
This sequence comes from Nestor notabilis, assembly GCF_000696875.1. NCBI lineage: Eukaryota > Metazoa > Chordata > Aves > Psittaciformes > Psittacidae > Nestor > Nestor notabilis. The sequence continues at coordinate 52,800 of NW_009922397.1, forward strand.
TTCTTTAGCATCATATGGATGTCAAATGGGAAAATATGAACAAAGAACAGATCTGACCTAGAATGAAACACATACTGCTGATGAAACAACAAAGTGAGATGCTGAAGTAAACATTCTGCATGTCTAGAGTTGCAAACCAATCCCTACCCTGAAGTGAAAAAAACTACTGCCAAGTATATAATCCTAAATTGAAGGTTTCAAACAGAATGAACATTCAAGTCTCAAAACATGCTTCCAGTCCTCACTGTTCTCCAGTGCTCAACAGCAATAGCTATCAGATCAGTGCTCTCTGACTACTGACTAGACCTGGACAAAGTATCTGCTCCTGCTAAGGCAGGATCTTGTAAGAGCACTGTCTGGAAGAAAACAGAAAAGAGGTGGGCAAGAAGTATTAAGTTAAATGTTATAACTTTGAGTTACTGCATCCCAACCCCTGCTTCCAAGATGAATACAGCAGCTGTCACAACAGCTACTGTAATGCCTATTCTCCCAAAACACGTTCACCAGTCAAACGGACTATTGAAAGGGAAACTACTTTGTGCCTCTCCAGCACCATTTCAAAGAGCTTGTGTAGGTGACAAGAACTAAAGAGATCCTGTATTGTTAGCTGCACTTCCGCAGGGAAGTTGCGCAAGTGTAACCCTGGTCCTTATGGTTTGATGAGCTTTCAAAAGAACTATTCTCTCCATTGTTCAGCAAACAAACAAATAAAAATACCTCTCAAAAGCCTACATAAAGCTAGAAGTTTACAAGCTCATCAGGGCAATGGGAAACTAAACAGAAGTCAAGTACTTAGACCACAGAAAACTTCTCCACAGGATTCTACCCTGAGTATATCTACTCAAGATATTATAGCTCTCATTACTAAAAAAATGCCTTTGAAGTTTTCACCTTTCCAAGGCAGACACCATTAGAACCAAAGAGACCTACTGGACATGTATGTACCCAGAAGAAAACACACCTTTTATTTTATTTTTCCTCCTAAACTAGTACTTAAAGGGTAATCCACAAGATGCAGGACATTCCCAAATGGACCAAGCATAGGCTAATAGCACAGTACTTGCATAGTCCTTGAAACAAAAAATCATACTAAGATGAGTTTCATGTTTCCTTAAAAGGGATATTAAATGAGACTGTGAATTTTTAAATGGCTCCAAGAAAGACCTTGAACTGAATCATAAGAAGTAAGAAAATGGTGTAGCTAAGATTTACATCAGCCCTGATGACAACTTTCCTGCAGAAATATTTCATTGTCTGACAGAGAAGCAACAAATATTAGTGTCTTTGTTCTGCTACAGATTAAAGGCATGAAATTGCCAAATTTTCAGTACTGTAGCTGGTTGCAACACCTAGAAGGCAATTCAAAAGAAACAACTGCAGCAAATATACCAGCAAATGATAGCTTCCCAAATAAGCTATCCCAGTTTCTTTACTGTGGTGAAAGCAAAAGGTGGCTGATTTTTAACTTCCAAAGTCCAATTCGATATGCCCATGTGAAGTGTCTGAAAAACAGCATACCCTACAGCTATTAATTAACATCTTATTTATGGCTCTCAAGATTATCAATGAGGAAGTTCAAATGCCTGTGAGAAGAATTCTTTCTAAAACAGTCTTTAAAGTCTTGAAATGCCTCTTTAGGGTGCATTACAGTAATCCAGGAGTCAGTTTCGCTACAATCAAGCTTTAAGAGAGAAGTCTCAATGAAAAAAAGAAAAAGAGAATTAGCAACAGATTATTCAGCTAAAGCTCAAGATCTCCTGCCCAGAGACAGTGCCAAAGATGTTCCAGAACAAGTACTGCTGCTTGTGCTGAAACAGTGAATGACTGATATTTAAAAAGACATTTCTTCTCCAATCAGCAGAAACTTTTACAGGAAGAGGCACACCTTACTTCTGAGTGAGCTTAACAACGTATATACAAACAGTAGATGAGACTTCCTTGAGCTAAAGCTTGGCCAGACTTGCCTGCGCTCTTTTTGACAGCAGGACACAGAAGTCATCAAATCGCAATGAAGTATTCCTCTCAGCTATCTTTGGTAATCTGTCTTGGCATAAAGTCTAAACCTAATGCTAACGGTCACTTATGACATGGTGAACCACACTCAGGTAAGCAATCACCAACTACGACTGTCCAGCAGAAGGTACTGGGCAGGATGGAGATATGATAGTTAAGCAAGAGTAAATAAGAGCCTGCAACACAGCCAATGCACTCAACAGGAAGATCTCTCATACAGGCGCTATTATCCCACCAACTGCTAAAATCCTTATTCTTCAGCACTATGTTTGGGATTTGGGGGTGGAGGAGGGTTGCTTGTCTTTCTGCTCTGACCTCTTTTCTAGACATATATACCCTCTTTACTTCCTTGTGTTTGCTAATAGCACTTTGGTGATCTAGAAAGGATCACTTGGAGAGAAGCAATCAAACGCCAACAGCACAGGCTGACTACTTAAGCTTGCACTGAACACTTGAACAAAAATTCTCTTTAGACTAATGGCTAAATCATCTTTAGACTAATGACCTGCTCAAGATTAAGTATGGAAAAACTACATGTAATCTTTTAAGTTCTTTCAATATTAGAGGTTGTGGTTGTACATGATTCTTACAAAAGACTGTACTGCTATTGCCTCTGCACATCTTAGCCTATGGCTTTATAGAAGGTGGTCTGTATTCAAAATGAATGAAGAATTTTGTATCAGGCATTCTGTAGCCACATCCTGATGTCCCTGGTTATTCACTGACTGAGAGCCTGTCATCGATTGAGAGCCTGCACCAGCTCTCAAGCTATGACAGACTCAGAATGACAGTACCAGCTATGTCAGAAACACTATTATACATAAAAGTAAAAATGTAAAGCCACATACAGGAACTGATAAGTTATGTTAACATTTTCATCACTATGGCAAGACTGAAGGTCTGTACTAAAAAGTCACACCCACCTTATTAGAGCTCCCAGCCTTAATTCCGACAGGTATTTTGCTCTGAAAACAAATAAATCAGCTTTTAGACTGTTCATAGAAATCATCATGCTTGATTAAAATCTACAAATTAAACATCATTCCTACAGAGACTGAAGTAAACTTGGTTTTAAATAATTAACTTGCTCCTTTACCTTCTCAACTTGTTATACCCAAAACAGTGCTAGACCTTAGATGAGACTTATTCTTAAAGTTATTTGTTTTATTGGTAAAATGACTAAGATTTTAAATAATTTGGTTGTATTTCTGCTTTTTAAATGGAAAACAATTGTATTGTGACTTATGTAAATTTAAGGTCTCACTAGTAAACATAGTTAGTATAGTAGTAGTCACTGAAAATTTGCAAAATTTTTAACTGAATAACCGTTTTCTATTTTATATTATTTGATCCATACCTCAGGACAAGGCTCTACATGACAATCTTTGATAGAACAATGGCCATCATCAGCCCAAAATGGGCATGGTCTCTTCAGGTTGACCTAAATATACAAAAGCAAAAGTTTAAAATCAACACTTACATAAGACAATTTTTTAGGGGGGTGGGGGGTGGAAAGAAGGGAGAGCTCTTTAGTATCAAGATTTTTTTTTAAATTAAAGGAGAGGATAAAAGGAAAAAGCATTAAATTCAAGTTTGAGGGGCTTTGTGGGAGTCTGGTCAGTTGGTTGGTTGAACTACTCTCCATCTGAGTATACAAGATCAAGCTTGCTGCAGTAGAATTGTTAGTGATAATGGTCTCCAATGGAGTAAATACACAGTATATTAAAGCACAAATTAAACCTCTTACCACTAACATAACTTCAAAGCAGTACATAAACCACTAAAATAAAGGTAAATCAGTCATATATTGTTCTAAAATGGTTGTAGTTACAATCAGTTGTACTATGCAGATCAAGAAAATACATTTGATGTAGGATAGACTAGTATACAAGTTTCCTAACTCAAATAAGTGCTTGGGTGATTTCAGATTTGAAGAAATAAGAAGAGGCAATCATTACTACACATCATAGCAAGTCAAGGAAGAATGAGTATGACAATGGCCTCAAATTAGGGATCTGATATATACAAATACAAATAATGAAGAGAAACGACTTCAGAAACATTACCAGCAAAGCCTGTGATGATTAGTGCTCCTATTTTTCTTGACATGGCACAATCAAGGCAACAAGTACCACATATACTAGCACATACTACATGGCAAGAGATTAAAGCACTTTACTACATTTGCACTGTCAATGTGAAATTCAGTGAAGGGAAAAAAAATTCCCAGCTTTCCCTTACACTAGTCTTACACAAAGGAACATCAGTGATAAAACCCACTTTAAATGACCTGGTTCTAGGGGGGAATACAGTAATAGAAGCCCAACGGCTACGGTCACTGAACTGTCAAACCTGAGACTCAGCAATAAAAAAGCCTGAATTGAATTAATTTTATTACTATTTTTTTTCCTGCCTGGCATTATACACCATATACTAACCGTAAGGGAAACTCATCAATATGAGGAGTTGATCAAACCCATCAATATGCCTCTGATACAGAGCCGACACAATATGAAGAATCTGAGATGAATTATAGACAGATTTTACTCTCCCTAGTCTATTCTCTTAATAAATAAAAATAATATAAATATAAATAAAAAGCACAACTATGGACCTGAAATAAAGAAACAACCTCTACTGCTTGAAGGATTAATTGTTCTATGATACTATGTACCCAAATTAAAGTAAAACAAAAAGAATGCCCTCTTCAAGTGTTCTGTCAATACCACAAGAGATCCCCAAAGACTAAAACGTAATGTTTGACTTGCTCAACTGCCCCTTTTTATACCAAATTCCTCTACCAAACTTTTCAGAAAGTAAGTTCTCTCTGTATTTTCAACACACACACACGAAGTCAATTGCTATATAACATGTGAAGGAAAAACTGTTTTCCAGGTTTCCATTTTCATGTGCTTATTCAGCGCAACTGGGAATTATAAATGTTAAAGATACTCGTCAGTCAAAAAAACCCTAACAAGACATTAAGCAGATGGTATGACTTCTTAGAAGTGATGACAACTATCTTCTAGTTACAGTTCAAGTCATGCTAGCACAGATACATTAAGAGCAGAGATTTTAGGTTGCTTCATCCCCCTTTCCTCTACTCACTCTACAAACACCATCCCTAGAAAAAAAAAGAATGTAAAATCCTAGAATTTTTTTGTACCTGTTCACTCATCATCTTTTTTAAATAAAGCACAAAGTACTACATTTTACGTCACTTTCACAGTAAGACCTAATATATAGAACATGCCCCTCCCACCAATTTCTGACAGAAAAAGACCAGCTGACATAGTTAGACTACAACCTTGTCCAAAGTAAACTCTAACAATAAAAAATGCTAACAACTTAGGAAGATACAAACAACTTATGCAGTAACTTCTTACACAGAGAAACACTGTAAATAAAAGAATACTGCTGCCTAAAGTGCAGGTTAATTCAGAAAGAACACCTGCAAATATACTAGTCCTAGATGTGAGACAAACTGAGGTCGTACAGTGCTTGTACTTTAATCAACACCTATCATGCGCAGACTATATCAAACTTCTGCTTTTTTCAGGGTTTGAAGTATTCATTTCATTTTTATCATTCAGAGTATTACTCAATACTTGTCACAGAAGTCAGATTCATTATCACGAGGCTTCCATAGTCTGTGTGCTTTGATGTATAAAACTACACAGAGACAAAAATTTTTATTCCCTTGTTTCTTTCATTGAGAAGTGTTCCACTGTCTAGAAACCACCCAGCACAATTTCAGCAAGAGTTTAAAAAGCAAGTCTTCTTCGTCCTTTAAATAAAAATTAGCTAGTCCATTCAGTATGATATATTATATGACTGTTGAACTATAATACAATGGGAACACTGTGGCTGGTAATTAGAAATGTTCATGATCCAAATTCTGTTACAAACTAAATTACTTCAGAGTAGGAGTGTTTTCACACCCAGAGCAAGCATACTCCCCTTATGCTTACTCAGTATTTACTTACACTGTAGTTGACATAGATGATCATTACCTACCCTTGCAACTTCCATATGCATCTATCTGCTTAACAGCACTTCCATGATTCTTTGCAGGGACATAAAGAACCTCTCTGTTACTTATTCAGAGGAGAAAGGGTGAAAAAATATGTCTTACTCAGTTTGCTTGTTCAACACAAATTCTTCCCTGTCACATCTCCAAGTACTAAGTAATGCGTGTTGATGTGCGGACTGCACACTGGCCCTTGTAATTGCCCACTGATTAGGAAGACGGGGCAGGACTTTAACACACCATTAAAGTATATTCTGCAGAACTGCTGTTGAAATTAAGATTAGCTCTAAATTTATAGGGTGAAATTACTGTTGTATAAAACCCATGTACCTGTTGTTCCTCCTCTTCAAATACTCTGTTTTGTATCTTTCTGATGCTTCTGGAGAATCTAATTACCACTACTATGTGATGTATTATCACTGAGGTTGCACATATGTTGTTTTCCTGAAAAGTGAAGATAGAACTGTACCATGGAGCAGGAGGAGATTCAGGGTGAAGTTACACATTACTGCTTGCTCAGACTAGAAAAGGAAAATTTTAGCACTTTTTCCTCCTTCCTTGCATTCACAACCCTATCTTGCATGAGTTTAAGACTTGTCTGATACCAGATCAGCTCAATAGCTTGCTATGTCCTGAGAGGGAAGGGAAAAAAAACCCACAAACCAGCAAATTTCAAGCTAAACATATCTCAAAACAGAACTATCAGGCTTCAAATTCTTATTTTTCTTATTAGAGTCTAATACAGAGAAAAACAGTACTTAAAGTCATTAAAAAGTGATATTACACACTACTTGAAAATTGAGTACTTTTACCAGTTTATCAAAGGAATGACAGTTCTCTAGATAGCACATACTAAAATTAGAACTAAGATAGCAACTTAGAAAAAAAGGAAATCATTGGAATATTTCAGTTCCAAATTACACAGGTTTCTTAGAAAACAAGTATCGCATGCTGTCAGAAAGTTGCTAATATACAATCCTTTCTAGATGCAGCAGTACAAAGATACTGCCTTTATCAGCTGAATAAAAGTAGTCATAATTTACTGTCACTGACTCCAGGTTTAACACAGCAAACACAACTTACTACCAACATAACTGTCAGGGACTGAAAACCTGCTACAATCAAATTAAAGATCTGTGGGCTTCTAAAAGACAACTCAATACAGACAAGTTGATTTAATGTGTAATCCTCCCTGTATTTTCTGGATTTTATTTAAATGGTTCAGGAAAATACCACTCTAACTGTACCTTGTAATATCTGAAGTAATCACGTTCTTGCAGTTTCTGTATTTTAGGGAAGATCTTGAAAGTATTGAAGTCATCGATGCTTTCTATGTCACACAAACAATCATCTAGGACTCCTGTGAGCTATTAAAAAAATACATCAAAATTTATTTTCAATTGAGAAATGCAGTATTAACTACAGAAAAATCCCCTAAAAAGAAATACATGTCAACCAAAAGAAATACTAGTGAAATGCAAGTAATTTATTTCTCATCATTAAAATACTCTACAACATACCTTACACACTCAGACGTGGAAAATAGCAGACCTCAGCACTTTTTTTGAGCCTCACTCCACCTCAAAATGCAATGTTAGCCAGACTAATACTCTTCACTTCCTGACAGATTCAGCATATAGAATTTTCTGCAGAATGAGCAGCAAGATTTTCCAAACTACAAACACAAGGAGTTCCATACCAAGTATTCTCCTAGCAAATGCTCATTAATTGAGTTGCTTAAAAAAAAAAACCCACAATCACACACTGTCATTTTTATAATTCTTCTCAAAGCATAAGAATGCTCCAGCTAGTTTCTTTAGAGGCACTGGATAAAGGGGAACAGGCACTTAAGTGTCAAAAAAGTTAGTAGCTGCGCAGTTAAATTCTGTAAATAAATACTAGGAAAACGATGTGCAGGCACCTGTACTGTAAGGCTGTAAATCTATTCTAAAATTAAGCGTGAACTTTCCAGGTCCCATCCCACTTCTTGTGCCTGGACAGCAAACTGGTTCAAGGTACTGCACTAGCTTAAGACCACCTCTACAAAGCAGGGTATATACAAGTGCAGAAGCGCTATTGCCAGCACAGGAGAGGAAGGTAAGACTGTGGCAAGCAGCAAAGGCCGAACTAACTCAGTAGACTGAGCTATGGCAACACTTTTGCCAAGACCCTGACAGTGTCTTAGCAAAAGGCGGAAGCAGTGAAAGTGGTTTTCTATGAACATTTGTAAGATAAATTTCATTGAATCTAAACTGACTACTCCTAATTGTAGCATCTTAAAAATTACAGCCATGTTTGAAAGGCCTTTCAAACTCGAGTTTGAAGGCTTAAGACCGTATGTAAGGGAATAGAACCAAACACTGCTAACTACTACTGTTCTTCAGCCAGACAAGAAATTAATTGACATCCATGATGGCCTAGAAAGCACATAAAATAGGAAAACCTGTCTTGCATGGACTTGGAAGAGCTTCTTAACTATTCAAAGGTTATGTGCAAAAGGAGATGAAGAGTATTTTGTAGCATTTCTTTCCTCCACAAATTTCACATGGATGAGATTATGAAATCATCTAATCTGTTTTATGCATGATAGATCACTACAGAACAGATACCCTTATATAACCCAGCTTGATGTAAAAGAGCCACTAGAAACCAAATTGTAGGCTTCTGTTCGTTTATGCAGCATAAAAGAGGCCTGGAAAATGAATTTCCCCCAGCCCTCTGTGAGAATAAAGGGGTGAGGGTTTGACAATAAAGCATTTAAGTAGAAAATTCACCTTATGTAGATTCTTCATTTCCTGAGGCACTAAATAGGCTGTCACAATTCTGCAGAGCAGATACAGCAATGAAGTAAAACTCATTTAAGGGTAGTTACTTTACCCAGAGTCTTCCATGCTGTTATGCTCGCCTTGTTAATGCTATCTAACATCAAACCTGAGCAAACAGAAATTACAGGCTTTTCACATAGCCAAGAAAGCTCTCAGCCCACATGACTGCCAACTTCAAAGTCAGAAGACAAAACTTGTTATTATTAATGCTTACAGAAATATCCCCCCATGCATTTTAATCTATAAAGATTTCATTCAAATTTTAAAATTTTCTTATCGGACACACATAGGCAGAAACTAATTTTGCAGTCTCCACAGGTAACACTATACCACAAAACAAACTACAGTACATTTCACTGGCATACAAAAAGACAAAAAAGATAACTTCCAATATTTTGCTCAAATATTTAACTGTATAAACAGTGAAGAACAATTATTAAGCTGAAAGCAGTACAGAAGATCCAAGATATTTTCTTTGGACTCAGGAGATAAAGAGCAGGAAACTATTTTGAAGACCACCTCATGGAGTTATCCACTGCTTACAAAAATATTTTTACCATCTATGCAAAACCAAAAATGCTTTTCCAGGGAAAAAAATGTTCCAAAAAATATGCAGTAATTACACTCAGCATCAAACCCCCATGAAAAAATAAAAAGCTGCAGTCGTCTTATTCAACTAAGATGGCAAACTAATGGAGGTCACTCCTTTGCCAGCTGTCTCTGATAAAAATCTCAATTCTAAGAATGACTTTCAAAATGCAGTACAATTTACTTAGAACACTATGAAGTTTCATAAATAAATCCTCCCCAAAAACTAGAACTGCCTAACAAATTATCAAGCGAAAAAATAATTTGAGTAACAAGAGCAAGGAAACAAAATTCTCCATTTCTTTCTCACAACTTTTTCAAAATCGGAACAGTTAGCTCCCTGTATTCATAGAACAGGAAAAATCAATGTTTCCTTGGAAGGCATGCTCTAAAATTAAACTATGCTATAGCTGCACCAAACCACAATTTATAAAATGGTTTGACAGCACATATGAAACACCGATACTGCACATCAGTGGAGTCGGTTCATAGCACTAATAAAACAGCAACACTGGCTTCAAGTATCCCAGTTGGAGGTTTTTTTATTAGTCCAGGTATAGTCTTCAGTGCTCTCACTTGCATAATGATAGAACACTCTACGAACATGCAGAAAATTGTTTCATTTCTGTCAACACCTGGATTTTCCAGTGAATTCTTATTTAAACTGGAGACACAAAACTATGAACTGTGTACTACACAGTTAAAATTATGTATCCTTAGACTTACTTTGCTATTCATGCCATTGGTTTTTGCCTTTTTTGTAATTGAACTATACTAGTTAACTTAGTCCACAAATACAGTCAACTGTACTGTAAGTTACCACAAAGTTTATTGCAGTGGCCAAATCTCATGCTTTCTTTTCATAATTACTTCCAACTCTATGAGAAATTCTAAAAGCAATGGCCTACTATAAGCTGTGTTCAAAAAGTAATCTGACAATTGAATAGCTGCTAGTTCTTCTCTATTTCCAATATGCCTATCAAACTATTTCCAGGTATTATCCAACCTAGTTTAGTTCTTGTACAGGTATGAGAGCTGTAATGGGGATGTTGAACTTTTAACTCATCTTCTCCAAGAAAAATCAACCTTTCAGATTAAAAGGTCAATGTCCAACCTGCATCAATTTCTCCTTACTAAATCTGGAAAGAGAAATGTATTCAGTACATTAACTAACAAGCAGTCTATTCATACAAACAACCTTATTAGCGTTATCAGGTTGCTGTACTTTAATTGCTTCAACAATTAGGAGACCACCAGGGATGCCTTGTTTTGTTCCTTAATGTTTTACTTTGCCATAGTTGCAAAATGAGAGAAAAGCTACAGGTAACATGGCTCAAAGAACTACTAGCTAGCTTATCTTTTCCCTGTATAAGTCAAATTCGAAGTACTTAAACTCTAAATACAATATGCTAACAATTTGCTGGAATAGCAATAACCTATCTCTCTGCCAAGTATCATAATAAAACCATGCCAGTTTGTTAACGGCTTATTTAAGAATCCCAATTCAAATTAGCATTTAGTTACACTAAAATAGCTTCTGAAATAACAGATTTTTAAACCTGGTAAAACCTCAACTTACAACAAAAAACTCCTGCAACAAAAGGGGTTTGCTATGCTAACCTAGTCATTGCTTTACACGGTCACTTACAATATAGCATGTTATACAAAGCAGAAATTCATAAAATACGAGAAAAAAACAATGGTCAGATACAGAAGCCAAATTTTGCTCCACATGGGTATTATAAGTTTCCATATAAACTCACTCTAATGTCTTTGACCCAGCTGAAAACCTTCCCTACTTGACACCAACTATTATTTCAATCACAGTCATACTGCTGATGAATAGCAAACTCCCCACTAGAGACACCTGCCCTTCTGAAACTGTAAAGGCAATTTACAGAAAGAAGTGGCATTCTCATGCTTCTCTGTTGTGCGGGCAAACAGACACGACTTAAACACAAGCCAAGCCGGGGCAGTGCTATTTCCATTCGACCATATGGCTTCTCACCGGCTTCCTGAGAACTTCAAAGTTTCTGCCTATAGCCAAGGGTATGATCCAACCCAGACCTCTTCAACACAACACCCCACAGACAACAAGCAGAGTTACCTGGACTAAACACCTCTTCTGTATGGCTGGACCATCATATAAGGGGTACTGGCAGTGCTTCCCCAGGTCGACCAACTTTTCCCCTCAACGCAGAAGCGGGGCCCCACGGACCAGAGGCACCCAACAGCCCGGACCCCAGCAAGGAGCAACCACAGGGTATAGAATAGGAAAGACATGGGCTACAGAATTCAGCGGGAGATCCCCCTACTTCTTCGCCGGGG
>NW_009922398.1:0-7124 GCF_000696875.1 Nestor notabilis
CCGCTGGCACAGCTGGCGGGACCCACCGCCTTCCCCGGCACCCCGGGTAATAGCGAGTCGCCGTCCTTGCACTTGCTTACATACCCTCCCACCGGGGTATCATGGGAATTAATTGGTCCGCGTTTATAAAGCGTGGTGAAGATGCAACAACACGTGAGCGCCTGGAATAAGGATGACCCACGAGGTACCAGCTCTTTGCACAGTGCTCAAGTAACTGCTCTAACCCAACAGTCTCTCTGTATTACTGACTGTATGCACGAAGTATCATATGCTGGCTGCAAGATAAAAAAGTGCTGATGAAAGTTTTATACCTGGACCCCCTCAGCAACACAATATGGGACGCGGACCCAATACAAGAAGTCACAGTTTAACCAAAATCACTGTATGACACATCGGAGCTAACCATTTTAAAATCTGCCTTAGTTTCACTTACATTCACTTACAGAAAGACATTCCCTTCTTCAATAACTCTTCAACAGTAGGAGATCTGCTGTTGAATAAAATCCCATTTTGTTTCCCTAGGGTGCAAGCCTCACCTACAAAGCCCGGCTATTTTATTTTTTTGTTGTCGTTGTTTTTCTGGTGCAGATCAGATGGGGAGAATGCTTCTCCACACTGCACTCAGAGCTGAGAGAGTTTTAGCCCAGGCATGCTGTCTTGCAAGCTGTGTATCTGAAACATCAAGTTTTGAAACTCCTAGCATGGATGCTTCTGGACCAGCTACGTGAAACATAACTCCAAGGTAGAGAAATGTTTGTTCAGTGGGCTTGTTACTATCATCTAAAACATCTCCCTTGTCTCACATGAAAGTAACCTGATTTTCAAAATGTCAAACAAAAAATCAGGCAAACAAATTAACTAGAACTCCTTTTTAAAACACCCCAGCATGGACTACTGCCTAATAGCTTCAGTATATTACTGTTCAGCATCTAGGATACTAGATTTGTATCTTCTCACATTTCAGAGCACAGGCTCAAGAACTTCGGGATCCTTCACAGCTGTTAAACTTTGCATACTTGTGGTTATTGCAAAAACACGTCACAATTTTGTATAATGTCCATTCACCTCCGGAAAAAAAGGCAATGCACGAACAAGAATTCTGGATTGAGATTAATTGGCAGAACAATTTAAAGACAATTTTGCAGTGCCTGCCTGTATCATGATTAACCTGCCACTTCAGCAAAGACACTAACCGATACTCAACAAAAAAACATCCCCATTGAATTGTGAGCACTGTCTTTCAGATGTGTCATACTTACTATAAATGCTACCTGATCCAAAAGAATTCCCCTGGCAAATAAAGTCAGGATTTTCCAGCCTGTTTATCCATCAAAATAGAATTTGTGACATTCTGCAACACAGCAGACATCACAGCTCACTAGCTATTGAACATGGCTAGTTCACTGAACTCACAGCATAGATTTCACCAAGATCAGTACTGGAAATAGAAATAACTCTGTTTATAATATGTTTGTAAATGTACCCCATTAAATGCTTTTGATGAAGCAGAGATGTGGTTAATGTATGCAAGCTACCTGATGACCTTATACGATTTCATTGAGGATAAAACAAATAATGAAGTGAGGTAAAATGAATCTTTATGATGTTATTTTGTTGCTAGTCTGCAGCCTGTCCTTCAGCAGTGCTTGAAAATCAGATATTGGGAAACTTGTGTTTTAATTCGCAAGTAAACTTCATCCCTTCTAAACTTCAGAGAGTAAGAGGATAAGTTTTTTCCAAGAAGTATGAGAACAACAAGATAAACTTGAGGGATACCACATTTAGGTAAAAGTAATAGAAGTCTCTATTTGCTATTTAGTCTAAAACTTATTTTTCTTGTTATCCATGTAGAAATAATCTATATTACCAACAGCACCTTTCATTCAGGAATCCTTCCCTACTATACAACTTCCCAGTATATCTCAAAGCACATAAGAAAGCAGAATAAATAACTTACAAAGAAGACCCATCAGTCTTAGGATAACCTGTTTCTCATGGTATGTCATTTCCAAATCCCGCACTTCTACAGTCTGTGGCTGCCATGGGGACCCCACTTACCACTCTTACCAAGTAAGCTCCTGACGACCAACACTAGGCTAAAGCCTTGCTGGACTCAGCCTCTCCTGCTCTCCTGAGAGTTCTGTGGTGGCAGAGCTTGTCAGACCAGCTTAAATAGTGTATTAGATAGCTACCTGGTGTTGTGGAAGGTGTCCCTGACCATGGCAAGGGGGTTGGAACTATATGATCTTTAAGGTCCATTCCAAATCAAACCATTTTATGATTCTATGAAACAGAAATTAAAGAGTTTCTAACTGGTGACAAAGTACCCAACAAGCAAGCACACCACTTTGTTCCTGCAGTTCTGAATGGCAGAACAACCACAGGAAAGCTTTTTTCTCAACAGTACTGAACTAAATTTGGGCCACACTTTTGTTGTTAACACAGTATGGTAGAAAATGTTGTCGAGGTAACATCTTTTCCAGTATAACACTCAGTCACCACTAAGCTAAGAATAAAAAAATAATTATCGACATTGTAGCCTTGACAGCTTCACAACACTATTTCTGACCCCTGTTATCTCTAAGGTAGCACCCTGTAATTATTCTCAGCCAGGACTCACCTACTGATCAGTTTTTATGGTGTAGGTACATGACTGAGGTTCCCTCCAACCCTCCAGTGATGAAGTCCTAAATCAGATTTATTTCTGTTAATAAGAGGGGTTTTCACAGGTTCTTTTTCTATCTCATTAGGCTTCAATAAGAGGTAAATACAGTTTAATACCAGTTAGTTTAACAATGAGCATGTTATTTCATATATACTTTTACAAAAAATGAAGTTACAGCAAATGTTCTCCTTACAGTTCACAGATCAGTACAAACAATTCCACCACATGTAGCTTTTAAGTGCAGTGCATAGAAAAAAGCCCAAATGAAAGGCTAGCAGAAAGGAAAAGCTCAGCCATAATCATTCAGCACTGCACACTTTTTTTTTTTTTTAAGGGTGTTCTACTGTCTGTTCTTCTAACAGACTTGATTCTATTAGCACAGCTAATAGCTCCTAGCACAACCTTCACAACCTTATTTGTGAACAACTTCTGTTCAAAATTTTACATGGGGAAAATTACTACATGGCAAGAATTAGGAACAGTTCCTGTTTAAATGTTCAGAATGATTTTCATATACGGTGTCCTACTATTCCCAGAGAACAAAAAGCAAAACTAGACTTTTCTAGTAGCACTCAAGAGTATTCGTACTAACTTTGCAGTACTTTAAGGAATTTTAGCACAGCAGAAAGAAGTAAGTACAGATTCTTCAATGTTGTCTGATCAGTTGATATTATCCGACTGATGCAAAGAGGCTGAATAAAAGTTGACTCAGCACGTGCACAGCCAAGGCCTTTGATCACTGTGTTGCCTTAAAATGGGATTTTGCTGGGGATAAGACAAGGCCACTGTTGACCAATGGCATGATCCAGATAGATAGAACTGGCATGTATTTTATCTTTTGGGGGACAGGCAGCTGGAAGAAGCTCTGGAAATCTCCAGACTACTCCAAATGAAGACAAACTGAAAATCTACTATGAGGCTCAGACCTTGGACATTTTCCCTGAATTTCTGACTGTCTTTTTGCTCTTCTACCCAGTGTAAAACTCTAAGTTTGGAGTAATAGAATTGCTGGGTGAAGAGTTTCAGTTTATCTTACTACTACAGCATTTAAAAAAAAACTCTCTATGGTTCAAACTAGGAATTTTTCTCTAAATGAGGATGTTCCTACTTACAGCCTTAACTGATGGCCTGTATATTGAAGTGACTGACATTTTAGTCAGTGTTGGCACTTTTTATTAAACATAGCCATATTAAGAGTAATTCAGTGCAGAAACAGCATCTGTTTTCTTAGTCACCCATTTTACAACTGAAAAAAAAAATAATTTTAGGTTTTACTGAGAAAATCATACTTATTGTGATTTAAAAGGCTATGTACATCTTACTGCTGATAAAATGCGATTATGAAAGACATTTTTGTTTAACCTCTAGAAATTTGGAGACATCCCTCCACAATCAAAAGTAAAGCAAAATACTCTTGATCAGATTTGGAATGAGCATCTGGGAAGAGAACTCAGCTGCAGCAGATTTCTCAGAAACTGTTTTGACAGTCCCATTCTAAACACTCACTTTCTTCCAGGAAATCTCTCCAAGCTTCCACTCTAGTGAAGAAAAATCCTTTGTACTGGTTAGTAGCCTTATGCATAGACGGACTGTGTACAAATGACCAGGACTACTCTTGTTTCAGGATGTGACGAGCTGCAGGACTCCCCCCAACATATTGTTTTACACAATTCCAGTACCACTAGCATTAGGCTATGGAAACTGCTTTATCTCCTTGAACAGCGAATGTAGCAACTTCCAGGAAATAATAGGAGCAAAATGATAAACTCCAGTTATGCACAACTTGTCAAAATACTTGACTGCACTTCTATTATAGAAAAGGACTGTTGAAAGAAATACACAGACAAAACACACATTAAGAGAGGATCTAAGAAAAAAGATGGGCTTTTCCTCCAACATTTTGTATTTCTCTCATGGCCTCAGAAAAATCCACATATGCCATATAACAATCTCTCTGTACCCTAAGACTGTACTTCAAGGGGCAAGGTATGAACAACGTGTTCATGTTCTTACAAAACAAAGTAACAGGAAGACTGTAGATATCTGTGAAGAAGCTATCGGGGCTCTTGGAACACACCTATTACAGTTAGTTCAGAGTAAATAAGGCACCTTCTCTTTTTTAAATGTAGAGGAACCGTAGCATTAGGCTCTTACTATGCAATTCAGTTTCACTGCTTGGGGAGAAGGATGTTACTTGTGCTGGCTTCCTCTGCTTTTTCTGTGTTAAAAATTTGGTTTACTTCTTGGAAAAAGCTTTAGAACAAAGTTACTCATAGTGATACAATTTGTTCTATAGTCTAGAAGTATTTCTGTATTAAATACTTGCAAACTCATCCCATGAAACAGTCTTGCAATCCCAGAGTAGAAGAGCAGGCTGTCAGAGAAGTATCTTTCATTGAAGCCAAGCAGGAAAACACACATGCAGTACACACAGTGTATTTAAATAATTTACTGCTTTAATGACAGACCACATTAAAATGCTTGCAGTGTGAATGTTAAAAACCACTCTTTGCTCTTATCAAACATCCAGCAAGGCCAAATGAATGCTATTCTGCTACCACACATCCCTACCAAATGCTCCCTTCCCCTCTGACCGCTTTGGCAAAGGACTAATACATTCCTTACTCCACTGCCTGTAAGAATCTGCCAGAAGGACCACTGTCTCTCACTGGTGAAAAGAAGTAACCCCTTCCACCAAGCAATCTTGCTCTAAATAAAGAAAAAGAGGAAAGCTCTTGATTTTCAAGTAGCTCTTGATTTTCAAGTAAAACTGCATGCATTTTATTGCTTTCTTTTAATGAATAAACTGTGTTTAGAGAAAAGGTCTGTTTCTTTTTTAAATCTCCTTTTTACCCCCAGCACTTGTACTTGTGTTGATTCTACATTCCAAGGCTTGTGAGCAAGGAGTTCAATAATGGATTCATTGCTCAAACTGCTTTCTTATCCTATTTCTTGTACCACACAAAAACTATTTTTTCTAGGATAGAGGATATATTCTCAAGATCAGTTCCTCCTGTAGCTGTAAAACAGTTTGTTTGTGAGGATACTGCTATTGATTCAACATAATGACAGAAGTGATAGATATTCAAAATAGAACAAAATTAGAGGCAGTGGACACAAATGGAAACACAGGGGGTTCCTGCTGCACATCAGGAAACACTTTTTAACTGTGAGGGTTACTGAGCTCTGGCACAGATTGTCCTGAGAGGTTGTGGACTCTCCATCCTTAGAGATGTCCAAAAGCCCTCTGGACATGGTCCTGAGCAATTCAGTCTGGGTGGTCCTGCTTTAGCAGGGGTATGGTACCAGATGACCTCCAGAGGTCCCTGCCAGATTCCAGCATTCTGTGATTCTGTGATTCTGTGATTAAATGAGCAGTTGAAAAAAATAAAAGCCATTTTGGCAAAAAGTGGGTCATTCAAATAGCCACACTGTCATGTTTGCTACTCTGAAACAGTCTCTGACCCTAGTAGAGGGGCTTACATTGTCCACATCAGGATTTTGCTGAAGAGCTCAACTTGTAGATATTATTCTGGGTATCATGATGAAAACAAGAAATGTATCACTGAATTTACATATGTAAAACTTGTTGTTAAAAAGAACTTTTAACAATTTTGTTTTCCTACATTCTTAGAACATACGGTCAGTACATACATAGCTCAAGTTTTTGTCAAAAAAACTATACAAGCCCATTAAAACACATCAACCTCACTGTTAAGCAGATTACTGCTGGTTTAGTCTGAGATGCCATTAGCTGCAAGACCCAGAGGCTCTTTCTGTCAAAAAATCTTCATTACCAATGGGAACTTGTTTAGATCAGGCCAAAATGTGAAAATTGGAGTCCAACCTGAGAAGGAATTTCAGTATGCCTGCTTCTGAGGTCCTCAAAAAATTTATAAATGCATATTCAGAAATCACTGCAGAATAAAATAAAAATAAAGATGTCTGTAAGTACCAGAACTAACAATGTCTGTTCCCCTAAGCATTTGTGTCTCCTGTTTGATTTGGAATCTGAACTTCATGACACCTAGCAGTGAAGCCTGAGCAAACACTATATTAAAAAATTAAAAATGCCAAAGTTTGGAAAATGCTTCAGTTAGTCCTTGCCAAGGAAACCTCAATAGATTTCCCAGTGTTTGATAAAATGGGAAAGCTGAATGAAAGCTTTCCAAGTGATGAGGCATTCATATTGGCTCTTTTCCATCTAGATCCTCTGGTGTCTAAAAAGAAACTTCAAGGTTTTTCTCTTGAAAGAAAGTTAGGCTCCTTTATAAAGTTGCCCATTTTAAAATAGTTTATATTTGATAAATTTCATAAATCTATCTTTCTGTCATATTTAGGTGCGCAAGTCCAATGGCCATGACAAGATACACCCGTGGATACAGAGGGAACAGGTGAATGTAATTGCCAAGTCATTATCTGTTGTATTTGAGAGATCATGGCAGAACGGTGAAGTTCC
>NW_009922398.1:7162-8831 GCF_000696875.1 Nestor notabilis
GGGAAAGAGGGAAGACCTGGGGAACTACAGACCAGTCAATCTCACCTCGGTGCCCAACAAGATCATGGAACAGATCCTCCTGGAAACTATGCTAAGGCACATGGACCATAAGGGGGTGATTTGTGACAGCCAGCATAGCTTCACTAAGGGCAAATTGTGCCTGACTGATTTGCTTGCCTTCCATGACAGGGCCACAGCATTGGTGGATAGGCGAAGAGTGACTGATGTCATCTACCTGGGCTTGTGCAAGGCATTTGACACTGTCCTGCATGACATCCTTGTCTCTAAACTTGAGAGGCATTGATCTGATGAATGGACTACTTGGTAGATTAAGGAACTGGCTGTATGGTCACACTCAGAGAGTTGTGGTTAATGGCTCAATGTCCAAATGGAGTCCTGTGATGAGTGGTGTCCCTCAGGGTTCAGTGTTAGGACTGATCTTGTTCAACATCTCTGTCAGTGACATAGGCAGTGGGATTGCATGTGTCCTCAACAAGCTGTGGGGTTTGGTCAACATTCTGGGGGGAAGCAATGTTATCCAGAGGAACCTTGACAGGCTGGAGAGGTGGCCAATGCCAGCTTCATGAAGTTCAACAAGGCCAAATGCAAGGCCTGCAACTGCGTCAGAGCAATCCCAAGCACAGCTACTGGCTGGGGGAGATTGGATTCAAAGCAGCCTTGAGGAGAAGGACATGGGGGTGTTGGTTGATGAAAAGCTCAGCATGAGCCGGCAGAAAGCCAACCACATTCTGGGCTGCATCAAAAGGAGTGTGGCCAGCAGGTCAAGGAAGGTGATTCTTGCTTGAGCAAGTCCAGAGGAGGCCACAGATATGATCAGAGGGCTGGAGCAGCTCTCCTGTGAAGATAGGATGAAAGAGTTTGGCTTGTTCAGCCCGGAGAAGAGAAGGCTCTGGGGAGACCTTGTAATTATATCTTCCAATAAGATGAAAGGGGCCTATAAGAAATGTGGAGATAGACTTTTTATAAGGGCATGTAGTGATAGGACAAGGGGCAATGGCTTTGAAGTGAAAGAGGAGAGTCTTAGGTTAGATATTAGGAAGAAATTCTTTGTCATGAGGGTGCTGAGGCACTGGCAAAGGTTGCCCAGAGAAGCTGTGGCTGGCCCACCCCCACCCAAGGCCAGGCTGGGTGGGGCTTTGAGCAAACTTGTCTAGTGGAAAGTGTCCCTACCTGTGGTAGGAGTGCTAGAACTAGATGGTCTTTTAGGAAACTAATTTGTTGTTGGTAATGGGATGTTAGAAGTTCGGCTTGCCCTGTTAGATTTTCTCTGTGGTATATAATCTATTTGCTTCCATAACCATAATGTTATCTTTTCTGTCATTTCAACCAAGGCTGTTCCTCCTACCTGAAATTCCTTGTCTAACCAAACTCTTCTATATCTGGTTTTTCTCCTATTTTTGTCTGGCTTCTGTTTGGCCAGCTATGTACCCCAGTTGCCTCTCTTCTTTACTATATGAAGTTCTATGTATTTCTTAGGGACTGTTGAAGCAGCAGTTGTTTCTCCCATATCCTAGAGTGGGTTGAAGAAGACACTTGGCTAACAGTGATGGAGGATGTCTTCAGGGAGCCTTATCAGCAGGTTGTCCCGTTCCCTTCACACCCACTTACCTATAGTGTATTTACATGCCACAAATGGGCTACAGTTTTC
>NW_009922398.1:8862-13880 GCF_000696875.1 Nestor notabilis
CCCTAAACTAAGAACACGGGCAAGCAAGAAGCACCACTTTTAGCTTAAATATTTACTCAGGTTTTGATGCTTCTTCTCAAGTCAAGTGATGTTTGAATCAGCCTTCGGGCTAGCAGCACACTCCATATCACTGGACTCTTGTGCCTTACTAAAGACAATGAAAAATGTGAAGCTGCTGTCTGAATGGATACTTTTGATGGATTATTTACAGCGAGTATATACTGAATCAAACTCTCACTCTACAATATCTACAGATCACCTACTGCATCTTCTGTAAAATTCCATGCTTTTCTCTCACACTGCTGAAGAAGTGCATAATCTTTTTGCCTACAAACTGTAAGACTAAGGAGGTGGATACAGTTAGTTTGGTTTTAGTAAGATAATTATAAAGAACCTTACTGCTCTCATAAATGCTTTTATAATCTCTTTTGGTTTAGTGCCACTTCTTGTTAATATATTCAAAATATTATTATAGTAGTGCCCAAAAGCCCCATTCAGGATTAGATCTCATTAAATAATAGATGGTCCAAATACATTAAAACTCTGAGTCTCCTCCCCTAGTTTGTTAAGCACAATCTCACTTCCTATTTATGCTTAGGTTAAGATAATACTGTTTCCACTGGTTTGATTTTTTGGCTTTTGCAGAGGAAAACACTCCTTTGGAAGTCAGATGCACTTCACTGTTATTAGATTTATGTGATAGATAAGAAACCTACAGTTTAAACTGAATGAACTGCGTTAGTCATACAATTTCTTTACACTGGATAATGAGTCAATCATTATTACTACTACACTTTTGTGTCATATTGCCTCAGGATATTATCGTGGAGGCTACTAACCCTAGAGCTGACACTGCAAGTATCAGTCACCGTTTCTGTGGCTGTGAAAAGGACAAGCTGGGAGACCGTTCGTTTTGGATGACAGGTAGACAACAAACGTCATCGAGCAAAACTACAAGACAGCTCAACCTGCTCCTCCATACGTCAAGTTGAAAACTCGACACTGTGTCAGCCTTTCCCTTACAGCAAATTTCAGTTCTTCCACAATACTCATTAACAGTTTGTTTCCCTAAAACCTACAGAAGGATTTTTTTTTTCCTCATATTTTCTTTTACAAGCCCTGTGCCAAATGCTTGACCTTGGTTTATGCTCTACCATCCTCTTTCATATTAACTGGTAACCTGCCCCTAATTTTTATCCGGATGAAATAAAAGAGATTAAAAGTAGGGTAAGAACAAAAAGATTCATGTGGGATACACTACAGTAACAATTAATCTACCTCATTCTGGAGCTTTTTTTTTTTTTTTTTTGAGAAAGATTGCCCAACACATTCTTTTCTCCTTCTATGGATAGATATCTAAGCTAGAAATGTCAGGAAACGTCTTTCCAGCCTAGAAAATTTTTCAGATCTAAAAAAAACCCCAACCAAACCATATATATATCTTACTCTACAGAAGGGTAATACCAAAGTGGTTCAAAGTTTGAAGGGTTTTTGTGTTGTGTTTTGTTTTGTTTTTTTCTTTTTTTCCTGAAATGTAGTAAAAGAAAATCTTACCCTAAAATATCCTGATTATTATGCAACTGTTCTGGAACAGAGAGGGTTCAAAATTTCATGCTAGTTTCCCACATCCTGTGTGAGCATCCTGAATGCAGGGTTGTTGACTGTTTTTGAGGTGGATCTGTGTTTTGGATTGGTTGGGTTTTTTTGTTTGTTTGTTTATTTTTCCTGCTCAAGTTCTTCTGGTATGTATAAACAATACAAAAGGAAACTTCTGCCCTCCTAGCCCTGCAAATGATCACTATCTCTGTGATTCAACTCTACTTATACAAAGTGAAACAGCTCCAAGAGAAGATGCTGAGATGCATACCACAACCACATTGTTTGAGATCCTGCCTCTTCTTCATTATCATGAGGATGGGAGAATACTTTATCCTGGGAATGCCCTTAACACTCTCTAAGGGACCTCAGAAATTTTTCTGAGTGTACTTCAGTGATATTGGCACACTTCCACAAATTTTTTTTGTTTTGAAAATGATTATTTTCTAGTAAAAAATAAAAGCAGGATTTCTGAACCTCTGAAGATAGTCACCTACCTGGGTGTCATGTGCAAATTTCTCTTGAGAATGAAGGAACCTTACCAAGTTCACTAATGATTCCTCATCAGTGCTGCAAAAGGAATCTTGGCACAGTAAAGAATCAAAAACTTGTTTCTCAAAATGCTGGATTTCCTAACAGCAAGAAGGAACATTGTGGAATAAAAGATCTGTACTTCGTGACTCAATTAATCATTAAAAGCACATCGCCCTTCATCCTAGAACACTCATCTATGCAGAGACAATTTCAACATGTCAACAGGTTGTCCTCCTCCCCTGACCAAAGATGAGGTTCATTAATCATCTTTTAAGGTTATACCTTTACCAGGTGAGCTAGAGTTGTCCCAGTTTCAAAACACCATTTCTATAAGACTTTCTCAACTACACGGGTTTCAATGGAAATACCAGAACATACCTAAAGAAACACAAATAACTGCATTTTTCACTATGATAACTTCTTTCCTCTTTGTGCACGAACCTGTGTCTGTCCCATTGTCCTACACAAGAACTGCACTGTCTGTCATAGGATACAAAACCAAGCAGAAATCCAAAGAGCTAAGCGCAAACCCATTAAAGTTCTGCTACTCAAAGTATGAATATGAAGGCAACAGACATTGCAGTAAGAGAGTAATCAGTTGCCCACACCTGGGAGATCTGGTAAAAGTAACCTGTGGGTTTTCTGCCAGCAGGAGGAGTTTAATCAAAAGAAATTTCTGTTAAACATAGTCAGAAAAAACCCAGCTTTTTCCTGATTCAGATGTGGTCTCCATTTTTTTATTTTGTTCCATCTTCTACTAATAACCTCTCTAAACAGGTAAGCGTTTTTCCAGTAATTACAAATATTTTCCTAATTAGCAATTTAAAGGACAATTTCTAATTTTGTACATTTATGTAACAGTATTTATCAACATCTACTACTGCAAGCTTGACCTTAATAAACAATATTCCTTGTTAAAAGTAAAAAAAGTAATTCAGGACAGCTGCTCATTACCCAGGACATGACAGTCTGGACTCTTGCAGTTGACAGCAAGTCCTTGACAGAAGCGCTGTGCAGCTCTCTCTGTTTTAAAAGCAACTGGAAACGGACCATTATGACATTTTGAAAGAGGAGCAAATTGCATTTATTTTAAAATACATAATAATAGTGTTGAATCTAATAAGAATGTTAATGCATTAGCTTCCTTTAATGGTGTAAGAGTGGATTAACAAACCATATCTAAATCATATCCATTTATATTACATTCATTTTGCTCAAGGCTGACACACAAGAGCAGTGGCATGGCAGGTACAGATTGGTACAGTGCACTGTACAACTGACAACCAAAAGCTATATAGCTTACAGCACCTACCTGAAACTACCAAAGTAGTTTAGACATGAATATTTCTTCCAGGCAAGCCAGCCATGTCTACAAACACCAACTTCACGTCTTGACAAATATATCATATTAATTTAAACTGCCAGCCACGTGATTGCCAACTAACACTGTAGCTTAATGTTGATTTAGAGTAAAGGACACCAGCTCCTGTTTCCCACTACATATTCCTGTGTTGGTGTGACCCAACATGACTCTACATTTCCTTTGAGACCAGACAAGTTAAAAACTTCTGGTAAATGGTTTTATTGTCCTTGGCAAAGCTTGCTTAGTCATCAGTTAGAACCAGTTTCAAAAGTACTGGTTGTTTCTTCACAGCATTACAGCCAATTTTAAATTAACTAGATTTATGTGTGTAATTTGATAAAGAAAGTGACGCTGTGCCCAGGCAAATCATCACTGGCTTTTTTGCTGGTTTTTATTTTTTAGGTTTAGTTTTTTTTGCTTGTTTGTGAGGTTTTTTTCTTGTTTGTTTCAAAATCTACTTAACAAATTCCTATGCTATGGAAAGTTCTCTATGATATTGTGCTCAGATCAAAGGAAGTTTTACTGCAGCTCAGTTTCTTTTATTCTTGCTTAGGAACAAGAGAAGTGCACAAAACAACAAGAAAAAGCCTCAAAAAAGAGCCACACAGCAGGCAGGTGTCAAGAGTAAGTAATATCAGTCATTACTAACCAGGTTCTCAGAAACTTACATTTATTATACCTTCATTGGTATTTTTGCATTTTGTAATATTTGTTCATTAGTTTTAATTCACTAGCATTTTTACATTTAACTATACATATTCATATTAGTTTTTTCCCACGCTAGTCATACTTTTAGAGAACTTTATCATGTGTGATAAAACATTTCTATGCACCTGAGCACATCTGTCCTTCCAAAGCCTGTATCCAGTCAACTGGTGTTCAAACATGGGTCATGGAAAAATGTCCTCAGATTCCATCTCAGCCCAAATCTGCTCAGTAACAGCTCCTGTATATAAACTACTAATGTCACTACAAACTACTATAAACTACATTGCAGGCACAAAAAGTTTAAGAGTGCTAATATGCTTGAGCTAAGACAGCTCCAGCTGTTCAAATTGCCAATCTGAGCTAAATTAACCGACTTTGTCTGGAGCATATTAAGAAGCACACACAGAAATTACTTCACTGTGGAACAAATTCGGGCAGTAACTTTTAGCAGCCTTTAGTAACCTCTGTGACAAGAATCTGAAAGAGGATGTCTGCCTATGGCTTTAAATGGTTATACTTCACTAAAAGCTCAAAAAGAAGATAAAGACTTGTGTTGCTCCTCAGTTCTCAAGTGTCAAGACTGCAGTTTGAGAACAGCTATGCTTGTTGCTTATTTATTCAACAGAAAAATAGTTACTTATCAAAAGTTCACACTATAAACATCTGTAACTTTACTACAAAGTTGTTCCTGCAACCCCATAGAAACTCAGATACATAAACTTTATTGTACAGAACTATTAAAAACATTTTTCCTCTTGCATATTTCATCTATATTGATAGAACAATTCTTGGTTATATCTGAGACTACATGGAAAGA
>NW_009922398.1:13911-28579 GCF_000696875.1 Nestor notabilis
CTTTCAGCTTTTCACCAGAATTACTTTTAAAATTCAAAATATTTGGTTCACAAAACATGTCTATGATCCAGAAGAAAAGCATAAGAACCAAGAAATGAAACTTTCTGAGAACTCGTCTGTGCGCTAGACCTTTGGCTACACACAAAGACACATTTGCCATTAGTATAAACGAGTGGAAGCAATTCACGAAACATTTTTGGTTTTGGATGTCTGCCTACATTTAAATCTTTTGGTCAGCCTCAACCAAACTTAGCAGAGGTGCACAGATTTCAAACACTGGAGTCTGGCAAGTTTCTTGAAAATAAGTCACCAAATAAAAGGAAGATCTTCTTTAAAGTTTCTACAGAGTGAAGTGGTGTAGAGTGTACCTGTACAGCATAAAGAAGCTGCAAAGGAGAGAAGGCTATGCATTGGTGGGAAAAACTTTCACTGGAAGTTGTATATGTTAGAAACAAAGGAAGCTAAGAGTCAGAAATAAAGCAACAGGAAACCAAGCATTGCTAATCCTACTGCTTGCACAACTATCTGCTTTCTAAAAAAAAAAAAAAAACCTAAAAAAAAAATCTGACTAAAGGCTTTTTATCTGATCATTTCATGTGGTCACTGGAGTTTTTCAATGTCATCATAAGGATTCTGGATAGTTTTTTTTTCAGTTTTTGCCAAATGAAATCAGTAAGAGTCCTGAATAACCTTTCTTTTTCTTTCTTCCCCTTATAAAATCCAGTTTCAGTATCCTACATGTAGGTATGTGCCTGCTTCTGTGATAATATTGACCATGGTGGTGACAGACATAGAAGGTGACCAGCTTTCCTCCTAGTTCTCACAGTGACTTCCCTCATAAGAGAAGGAAGGTAGTTAGGAGGGAAAGCGATCTTGGTGTTTACAAGCTAATAAAATGTGGTAAAGGAAAACATGAGAAAATATGGAACACAGCAGCATCATTTTAATTTCCATGAGGAAAGTAATTCCTTAGCAGATAAGCTATTTTCTTCATGTACTAATGCATTTAGTGTTGGTGATGTGCAGCTATGATACAACTCAATTCTTCTAAGTAACAGACACAATGAAATGCAGAAGCTGGCTGTACTTTCTGTACAAAACTGACCACCCAAGCCATTTTTGTAGTGTTGGTGCTAAGAAGTCAAGAACCAGTGGTAAAGAACAGATGGTATATCTATTGTATGAAATATAGCCTTTATTTTAAAAAACAGATGTCTAACTCAAGTCCTAATTTAAGGTATAAGTGAAGGGAGCTTCTAACAAATCTTCTCATCTGACAACAGAAAGTGGAATAAATTGAAATTTTTCAAACAGTTGTAAAAGGCAGAAAGGAATGTCTTGCCTCTCTGTGCCTCTCCCAGCATTTTCTGAGCAGCTGTTGGTAGGATGTCACTCTTGTCCTTGGCAGCCCTTGCTTCAGTCCCAAAAGTATAAAAGAACACAAAGTTTGTATGAACCAGAATGGTTTGGGTTGAAAGGGACCTTAAAGATCATGTAGCTCCAACTCTCTGCCATGGATAGGGACACCTTCCACTAGACTAGGTTGCTCAAAGCCCCATCCGACCTGGCCTTGAACACTGCCAGAGAAGACCAAAGAAAAAAGTCATTGAGTACGTTGGCGTTCTCCATGTTCTAGGTGGCCAGGTCTCCTGTTTCCTTCCAGAGGGGGTCTACATTTTCCCTCATCTTACTTTTATTCCCAATGTATGAATAGATGTTCTTCCCATTGTCTTTAATTTCTGTGGCCAGACTGAGTTCTGTCAGGGCTTTAGCTTTCCTAGCCTGATCCCTGGCTGCTCTGATTATTTCTTTGGATTCCTCCCAGGCTACCTGTCCTTGCTTCCACCCTCTGTAGACCTCCTTTTTATGCTGGAGTTTGTTTCCAAGAATGGATCAAAAATACTTTGCAGAGGATAATATAAAAGAGAAAGAACCTCTAGTAAGTAAAGATCAAAGCAGAAATGGAAAATAAACAGTAAGATGCAAAAAAAATAAAACATAAAATAGAACCATGGAAGTAATGTATAATGTTTTTGTTTTGGTTTGATTTTTTTTAAGAAGGAAAAAAATCAGTAACATTTTTAGTCTGGTAACAAAATTCACATGTGGCCTTCAACATTTCCAATGATTGCAATTTAAAATCAAAATAAAATGTCTTGAGTTCTGGCAGTCAACACTGTATTTCTCCTGCAGGAATTAGAGCATCAAGAGCTGAAGGCAGCTTTACATTTTAATAATGAAATCTGCCCATGTAAGGGAAACACATGTCTTTCAAATTTTGCCTGGTGAAGAACAGACATTTTAAAATATTTTCAGGTAAAATGCAGGTATTGGAAGTTAAGATAAATATAATTTTTAAGCTGTATTATGTGTCCTTTATATTTTAGGGACTGTTGTTTGTCTTCACACTTGGGCAAAAGCGCACTACTGCCAATTTTAATTTGAGGGGAGACTGAATAATGATAGCAATAGTTTAATATCAGCTATTGTGTGACCTAACAGATACTTTTTAAGAGTAGTTATAAAAACAGTGAAAGAATAGATTAAGAAGGGCACAACAGGATGGGCGAGTGACAATCTTCCAGAAAGAGGCAAATTCAAGCAACTTCCAATGCAGGCAACCCAAGTTCATGGTATCCTTTTAACTGTAGAGGAAGCTCATGCAATATGTGAAGGAGAGACCCGCAGTCAGTGTATCTCCAAAAAGAAAAGGAAGTGGAAGCTCCAAGGAAAACATGTGAACGCCTTCATTTCCACCTGCTTAGTCTCTATGGGGTACCTGTGCCATAAAGAATTCATGCTAAATGTCCTTAAAAGAAAGTAACTGTTGGTTTTGTTGGCAGCATATTACCAAGCTTCCTGTATGTACTACAGGCAAGCCTCCCAGGAGAGAGGTTAAAAAATACCAAATATAGTTTATGATGAACATTTTATTTGGTTGTTTTTGAAGTCATTGTAGATAATGAAATTCAATTAAGTATATATGAACCAATTAAAAAAGAATAAGATTAGCTATAAAACAAGAAGAGATACACAACTTGGCCCAACTCCAGAATGAGACGATGAATTTTCCAAAAGAGAAAAAGAAGAGGGAAAGTTAAAAGCTGAAAAATAGCCATTAGATAATAAAACCTTTCAACAGGAAAAGAACAACAGTTAAAGCCCCAGCTCGAGTGAATTCTTGCGCAAAAATCCCACTGATTGCAACAGACCAGACTTCCACTGAAGTGCCACTGCATAGAATTGTCAGGGAGTGATAGCAGGAGTGATGAGAAGAGGTGTGAAAATGACAGAGCTGGATGTATTTTCTTTTTTTAAGATTTTAAAAATAAGCTGCTACTATATGACCATTTGTTTACACATTAAACAACCTTCTTTTTACTGTTTCCAACAATTGCCATCCAGCATGCAACTAATGTTAGCTCTAGTTCGAAGGTGAGTTTTAGACTTTTGTCAGTCAAAATTGATTATTTCAAATGGCATGTTTACATAGTAGAAACAAACTTGTAGCAAGCTAGTAGAAGTAAAGTAGCTGAACCTTCTGCCACAAGAAACACTAAATCAGGCTTTGACTATTAGGTAAACTCTTTTAACCTCTGTGATATAACCAAGGTAGCACTCCAAATCGCATCTTTATCTTAATGGATTTTGTAACCTGTTTTAACCTTGAAGACAGAACAGTGTTCTGCTTTAAATTCCATCTGGCCTACTGTAAAGAAGGACATTGCTTTTTTTTGAGGCACAAAGAGTGTTTTATACTCGGTATAGTTTTAAGACCTTATCCTTTAAGCACAGTAAGTCTCTGCAATGTAAAGCATACAAAAATAAAGAGCTACATCTTAGCTAATAGGTAGGTATCACATATTTTAATTGTGGCACACTGATTTACTGCAGCTGAGGATATGACCCACAGCTTGATTTGTTTACACAAATGCAGTAAAACATACAACCATGTGTAAGAAGCTAAATAAATAGGTGAAATTAGTTAAGCAAACATAACATGCCATTTGTTCCTGTGAGATTAGACAAATGGTCAAAGTAATGAAATGTGCAAGGCAAAAATGAGTGTTTTACTCAATCCTGAGGTAATAACACAAACCTTAAAATGGTTCATCATAAATACAAAATGGGTTTCACAAACAGAAATGACAGGATATTGGTGTTTTTTAAGAGGAATAATATTTTTTTTCCCAAATTAAATTAGTATTATTATTTCCTTAGGAGATCATTTATTTCAACTCAAATGGGGCTGCAGTTTTGAATTAAAAAAAAAAAAAAAAAAGTTCAATACTGTATACACCCAGCCTTAATAAGTTGAATCTTGTACATAGCAAGCCTTAATAAGTTGAATCTTGTATATAGCAAGCTCTAATACATGAGGTATTGTGCAGATTTGACCTCCTTGCTTTATGAAAAGCCATGTGCTGGGTCATGCAGTAATTTCCTCGCTCTGTGAGAACAGTACATCCAGCATGCTGAGGCACACATAATCCACATCCTTGCGCCTTGTTTTAGGTATGTCATGGTGTAAAATTGGGAAGAAAAGACACCGTATCTGCTACTAGCTTGGCAGAATGCCTGACCTTCGTTCAAGCGCCAGTGGCCCCGCTTGCTGCATGTAGGTGGGCAGTGAACTGCCGCTTGGGCTGCCTCAGTGTCTGGTATGTGGAGTCACAGGGTAGGAGAGACTGCAGTGGTGTGCTGGGCAGCTCGCAGCAGGAAGGTATGCACAGTGCACAAAATCAGACAATCTGATTTCTTCCTCTGGTCAGGTTCGGTGAGGCCAGACCACATGCATCTCCCAGTCATCAGTGTTGTGCATTTCCTTCCCTCCTGCCAGAGGTGTTTCTCCAACAGAAATCCTGTCCTGGAAAATGCTGGGCAAAACTCTAGACTTCTTTTGGGGTCAGGTATTTCATGACAAAATAAAACTGCAGTGTGAAAATTGCAGAGAAACCACCATTTGCCTTCTTCAGAGCTTAGGCCAATTCATAACAAGGCAAAGCAATATTTTTAAAAACCAGTAATTTTTTATTTAAGCATTTCAGGTAACGTATACTTGATCAACTTTGCTAGCATAGTATCACCAGTAAACAAAATAACACTTGAACATCAGGGAAATTAAAAGTACAGGACTGAAGGGAAGGTTCCACACTATGGGCTATGGGTTTCTGATAGAGGTGCTGGCTTAGGTTATTCTGTCCTTGCTCTGATGACTGTGGTCACTGTTAGCTATCTGCTTAGAACCCTTCCTCTGAGGATACATGGTGATGTAGACCAGAGGACCAGACTTGCTACAAGTAACTGCAAAGCCCAGTTATTTTTAAACTGGCTGAGTTCTCAGCAGTTTATTTTGTGCATTCATAAAACAACAGCACTGGCACAGGTGAGGAGGCGGCTCCAGGGTATGAAAGAATGGCTTGGGACAGAGTATAGATCTCTTGATGCTGACAGTGGCCAAGATATGTGGAAATGCAGTCTCAGTAGAACCACCATTCACCAGCAAAATACAGTTTCATTAGAATTTCAGAATACATATTTTCACTGATAACATACTAATGAGAATAATTTTGTTTGCAGGCCTGCAAAAAGAAAAAGTTTCCTATCAAAGTACAACTCTGCACTTTCAGTGAAATGTAGAACACTGGGGCACACTTGCTAAGCACTAGCCTCTTGTTTGCCATTGGAAAATTTTTCTAATAAATTGAAACTAGTCAATCATTGTGTTAAAAAATTAGCTGTACTCAGACTAATTCTTTAAATACTCTTTTAGACAGATGCCAACAAATCTTGATATTGGTACTTTAAAGGTGATGTAGCTTAGACAATTGTCT
Source organism: Nestor notabilis (assembly GCF_000696875.1). Classification (NCBI taxonomy): domain Eukaryota; kingdom Metazoa; phylum Chordata; class Aves; order Psittaciformes; family Psittacidae; genus Nestor; species Nestor notabilis. The sequence goes on from NW_009922398.1 coordinate 19,746, forward strand.
TATGTAAAGATCTAAGTAGTTTAAAGGGGACTAGGAGAAATAAACTCTCCCATCCCACATCACAGCACAGTCTAAAAGAATACATATGGATCAAGTGTGGGAGAAGCACATAAAAACTGTTTGAAGACAAGAAGGCAAGACAGATTCAACTAACCAAAGAACTCTCATGTCTCTATGTATTACAGATCTCAGATCTGACCTGGCACAAGCCTGGTTTTGAGGACACTGCTAATGATTAATAAATAGCCTGTAGATCAGGATCTAACAATTCTTTAAGCAATCCACACAGTGCACCACAACTACTCTTGCCCTCAACCTCCATGTGCCAGCAAACAGATTTTTAGATTTAACAGGAAGTCACAAGAATGATTGGCAGAATATGACAATCATTAGAAAAGCAAATGGAAAAAAAAATTATTCATATTAATTTCCATCTATTCCAAAGAAACCCAAGACTATATCTGGAAATGATGATCCCTTTCTTAAATGCTGCATGTAGCTTGTTTAATGAACATACAAGGAGCCAGCCAACAGGAAGCTCAGCTTGCCGCTGTAGACTAATGAAATGCTTTGAACGACAGGCATAAGGACACCCAAATTACACACTGCAATACTCACAATATTTGAGCTGCTCCACAATGTAGAAGCCAATTATTCTTGGCAAGCATCCTTATCGTGTCTTCCAGCTCCCCATCATTCACATGTGGAGTAGTGCCACATCAAAAGAACCCAGCTATAAATTCCACGAACCCTTACAGATGAAGATCAAGTGGAAAAAATACTCAACCTTTTGGAGCAAATAAGATTTCAAATAGAGTAGCGTTCACTTGCTCAGAGGTTTTATCAGTAGAGCTCTTTGCAAGAACAATTCAGAAAAACTTACGATGCTTATCAGTCTAATAATGACTTTTTGTTATATCATAGAGCAATACAAGTGAGGCAATAGGAAATATGAACTACATTAAATGGAAAAAAAAATATAAATATCTAACTTCTTATGGGCTTTCCTTGTACACTTGTATAGAAGCTTGGTCACTAGCTGGTATCAGCTGGATTAATTACACACACTATAAAAATTCTCAAGAAATTCACAGAGAAGTCTCCAGTGCTAGTTACTGCAGAACATTTCATTAAGAGACAGTCCATGACCTAAAATATCCATATTCCAACAGACAGGCAAGCAAACTGGGGCAGAGGGACAAAATTAGTTGTTTGTCGTACTACATACCTTGTTTGTCCCAGAACTGTGACCAGAAGGCAGGTCTCTGAAGTGAAGCCTTGGATTCCATCTAAGAATCACACTGCCTCAGAAGTGATTAAAAATGGTTCACTGGTTCACTTTCAAAATCTTCTATTTTCTTTCACAAAACTGGAATCATTTTGGGGCACAATTTGACTTGCAGCTCCAGTTACATGAGAATGATTTTGGGGCAAAATTTGACTTGCATCTCAAGCTTTCAGAGAAAATGAAAGACGTATTTAACTCAAGTGTTCCATAACACTGAACCACCAAGAGCTGTGATACTTAAATGACAGTCTTCAATGTAGTCAAAAGACCAAAATATTATTCTTCAGGAGGAAGTGTTCCATTTATATCTGCTACAATCAATAGGAGTGCAGGAGCTTTCCAGTTAAGGTAGCTAGGGAATCAAAGAATTAAGATCTGCTTGCTTATCATAAGAAAAAAATTATTTTTAACAAAAGAGTTAAGTGGAAGAAAGAATTCCTGAAGGAAGAGAATGTGAGAAGGAATACAATCTCCATAGCATTCAGAAGGAATACGATATTCTTGTTGGGGTGCCTGTGTGCTTACAAAGGCCACAACTTGGTGATATAAATACAGTTAGTGGCTCACCATAGAGTCATCAGCCAGAAGGCCTGCGTCAGGCCTGAAAAAAAGCAAAGTTTGGGCAAAGAAAAGAAACACATCGGTGCCACAAAGATTATTTTAAAGGGGACTGTGCAATTAGCTCTGTCAGAAAATAAAACTTATTATTAGAAAAGCAAGGACATCAAGATTATAAGCTTTTAATCAATAAAAGCAACACAACAGAAGGCCTCAGATGCTTAGGCTATGAAGCCAAATGTGACACAGACAGTAGATGATGAAAGAAACGCATTCCTAACAGAAGTTTACTCTCTGTTGTCGAATGGAGAAATTCGAAGTGCAAGAAACCAGTTGATTTTCTGTTTTGTTTTTCTTAAATTCTAAATTATCATTTCATGAGAAGCAGATTAAACTCATTGCAGCAAAATTGCCATGTTTGTGAACACCTGATTTTATATTTAAATAAAAACCTCTATACTTCTATAATACATCACTTCATCAGGCATTTGCTGTTGTGTGGGGTGAGGGCACATTGAAGTCAACAGTGAAGCACAAGGCAAAACCCCAGGTATTTCTTGGAACCGAGCACCATATCCAGCTAATCCACCACAAATGCAGATCTACCAACTGAAACTGGTTCTGAATTAAATAATTTGAGATAGAAAGTTTTATCATCCTATTGCAAACTGTCAAATTATCCAGTCCTAACACACCAGGGCACACCTAAAGCACATTCCATGGGATTAGTAATTCATATTTTGAATGCTTTTGGAAATTCATAGACAACTGATACCCAGAGCAAAAAGGCTGTCATGGGGCAGCACAGAACCACTGCATTTGACATCGTAAGTCCCGCAGATGACAGAAGCAATGGGGTATGTCCTTAGTTCCTCACACTTGGCAATGTCCTGACACAAATCAAAAGGTTAATCTTCCCAGACTCTTGCATTCACTCACAGGTTCTCTCCTACTTTAATACAAGTAAGAACCATTTTGTTTTATTCATGATTTGAAATCAGATTACTTCTATTTACTATTTTAAATGATCAAGAAATTCAGCTGCTATCTTTAACAGTAGTTTTTTCTTAGCATTACACTGAAATCACAGCTCTGCTCCCAAAATTCAGCCATGAGTTTAGGATTCCCTTACTATATTTTCTTCCTGCTTTTTACGTAGACCATTGGTTTATACTTCCTACACATAAATGACGAAGTACCTCACTGCACTACTCTTATTTTGTCAATCCACATTGAGAAGCACTGCAAAATCTGCCCAGATTAGCATTTTTTCATCATGATAAATACACTGGTATAATGACTCAGTTGAAGTCTTTCATACGCATAAACATTCAGAACCACTCACCCAAATTCATCCCCCATCTGCAGCAACAAAATGTGTGAATCCAGTCAATGATGGGACACTGGAGAAGAATCAAACCCCTAACCCACACTGTTATTTAAAGATCTGATACCACAAAGTGGTTTATCACTATGCACCTGCACACATAAATTCAGTCTGCCCTGTCATGTCTTACTAATTCAGTATACAAGCCTCCCTTACACAAACACCTAATTACAAATCTCCATGAACATCCATGAGTAGTTTCTGGCTGAGTTGAACATTAATTTCTCCTTTGCCTCAATTATTGTCATCCTTTTAAAAGGATTTTAACTCTCAGTATTTAACCCTTCTTTTGATAAAAGACTGAAATACAAATTCTCACCAAGGAAGTACAAATTCTTCTTCAAGTTCCTGCACTCCAGCCATACCATGCACAAATTAAGGCTTTCATAGAAGGCTATTTCTGTTTATTTATTTGTTAACCAACCATAATTAAACAGACAGAAACTATAGCACAAATACACTTTTCTGATTACACACAGTGCCTCCTCCACTCTGTGAAAAGATTCCTAACAAACCAGTGCATGCTGCAATATAATTAAAATTAAAAATTCCACAACAACTATTACAACACTAATAAGATAAAGGATAAGTCAGCCAACATCCTCTGGTAAGAAAGTTGAAAGAGTAAGAGAGAGGATATATGTAATGTCAATAGACTTCAAAGAGAGTGCCAAGTTCAAATGTAAACAAATGTCAAGCAACAGCAATAAAATTTAAATTAGCGGTTTGCACTGATGTCATCTACCAATCTGATGTCAGGCCTGAAGAAAACAAGATACAGGCAGTGGAGTGAAGTATGTATGTCCAAAGTCCATAAGAAAGGACTGTGTTTTCCCCACACAAATAAAAAAAGACAAACACAAAAACAACAAATCAATCAACCAACCAAAAAAAAAAAAAAAAGCCGTACACAGGGCAGGATGCTTGTTAATTTTTTAAAAGCTATTAAAAGCTATTATTCTTTAAGTGGCAGTAATTTCAAATATTTCTCTTTTTTATTGTTTTGTCAATTGGAACTCACCAGCACAAAGGGACATTTTTGTTACAGTTAACATAGTCCCATGCACATAACGTTAATGGAACAAAGAGCTATTACTGATTTTGTGTTTTCTTTCAGTTGCATTTTTAATGCTTAGTTGAAGTACCTAGAAAAAAAAACCACGTTTTATTATTTTATTACCAAGTTAAAGAGAAACATGACCTTTAAAAACTAAACTAACAACCTTAGTGGATGCCTAACAATTTTTCATTGTTGAACATTTTCTGAGCTCTTCAATTATCTTACTGAAAATACTTAGTAAACCTGTATACTATATTTCATACCCTGTTTTGCTGCTATTTCTTTTGTTGGAAATTACGCAAAAAGTAGTACAATTTACCTGATAAATCTAGTGTTATACCAATATCAGAAGTGACAAATAAAAAACAGATAGGGAGGTTTTATTCTTAGAGTTTTCTTAAATTCAGGGTGAGCGCCACTTAATGACAGCACAGCCCTGCTCATTGCTAAACTTTAAAAAAAGTCACCAAAGAACCTTAAATTGTACAGCTGGCTAACAATGGGGCATGGGCTTTCTAATTTTCCTCAAAATATTGCCAGAAAAACCCTACATATTATTGTTTATATCGATTAAGTGTAACTCACTTCAGGCTTTAAAACCTACTGCTTTTGCTTCTTATGTTGTTAGCATTGATTTGTAGAATCTAATAGTTCAGGCTTGCGCAGGCAAATCTGGAAAACAAATAGTTCCTGCAATGAACATGTGTTAACCTGTTCCAAGAACATCTACAGCATATAACTTGCCTACTTTGCCTTCCTTGTCTCAGTAGGAGAGCTGTAAAAATCAATCCAATCGCAGTAATGTAACAAGAGCATCCTTAAGGTACAAAGAAACATTCTTATTAGATGCTGCTAAGAAACAATTTCAGAGCTCGAGAAAGAAGATACCCAGCAGGTGCTGCGTGGCAGTAGGACCTGGTAGCTCATGTGACCCAGATGATGACTTCCATCAAGACAATTCATAACATAATAAATGCAAAACTGTGGGAAAATATGGATATAGTTCTAAATTCTGCGACTTCTTCAGTGTCTGTATGTTCACATTATTCATGACACCTCTCTTCTGGCTATTTCTTTTCCAGTGTTTCAAAAATAAGCTACATACATTAGGTTTTAACGACTTTACAACCTGTCTCCTCCCAATCTCATTCCTCATTCAACCCTGAGACATTATTTTCCCTCACGGATCAGTTCACTATGCCTTTGAACTTACAAATCTGCAGTTTTCCTAACTTTTTTTCACACATGCAGGATCCTGTCTATAAGTTAGCAAAGCTGCTCATCATTTTAATTGAAATCGTGCCCCTAAATTCTCCACGCCATGATGCATTCAAAACCTGGCCAAGAACGAGACTGCTGCTGGTTTGGGTCCATTGTTTCTCATGTGAAATAATGCTGTTATTATTTTGTCCACCCTCATAATCTATCACTTTATTCTTTTCTTGTGAATCTACCCATCTCCAGATTTCTGCCTTTAAATTATAAATAAAAACATCTTTGAGACATAGAACACCAACTACAGATTATCAGTTTAAGCCCTAGCCTTGGCTAGCGGGCTCCTTGGAGGTACTGGTAATGAAACGACAATGAAATGTTGATATTTTCCTCAAGTTTGGTAATGCTTAGATATCAGTGTAGACACAATCATCTTCAGAAACACTGAATAATCATATTTCACAAAGTGTATCATAAGATGCAACTCATAAACTCTTCTGATACTAAAATATTTACTGTACTTCAGGCTTTAGCCAGTATCAGTGAATGCTGACCCTGCAAACTTTAATCAGATGACAAAAATATGACAGCCTAATATCTTTGGTATTTTGATATATTCATACAGAAGGTCAACCTGACCTCATTGCCTCTTTTGCTGGCTTCGTATTTCTAATTGTGTAACAGAGGATAAATATTCAACATTCAGATTTAAAAACAAATTTTCTAGGACACTTTATTAAGTGTCAAGGATGTTTTCGATTTAAGAATCTGCAGAATCAGTGTAGGAAATAATGTTCTGAAATCATGTACGTGCTCATTATCTGACAAACTTTTCTATACCAATAATCTTTTTTTACAGGATATTTTAAAAACAGTATGTAGATCATTCACTATAAATGTTAATCCTTTAAGAAAAACTGAGTGTTCTTCTAAGAGTCTCATTCTAAAAGACCACAAAACAGCACTGTGCTGTTGTCCTTTAAAACAACATTGATACCAGTGTTGTTGCATCCCAAAAAAAATCTAGGATACTTGCAAGAGTCACCAGTTGCAAGAAAGCTGCTCTGCAAACTTCCCTGAAGGAGACTGTGCTGCATGTGCTGCCAAGAATGGCCACTGCCTCATGCAGAAGCTCAGGTTGGGGCCAGCAGACCATCAAAGGCCATGTGAAAGGAATAATCTTTTGTACCCTTGACCGATGTTGGCTGACTAGTCCTGGGAAACACAATCGGGCCTCTGCTTCTGTGACTCATGCCTTTATTACAGTATATATTTCCTGGTTAAATTGATTAGGCTGCACCATACATACTACCTCATGTATTAATAATGCACATTTAATCTGCAACTTTATCACTGGGGTGCATTTTATTGTATGAAGTGATGTACATACAACCACTCCCACTGCTGGTAGCTGTTACACCTTTATGATAGTCACAAAAATACATGCCTGCATTGTGATGTTTTGAGCAAATATATCAAAAATATGAAACATAAAAGCCAATAATGAATTAATGCTTTGCTATCTCATTCAATAATGCACAAACAACCCATGGTAAATAACACAAACCAAGGCAGAGTCACTCTAGATTTATTTCAAGAACAGCTCAATTATAGGAAAACTACTGTAACAATTGATGTATATTGCGATAGTTCTGATACAGTCTTAGCATTTTACATAGTAAATAAAACCAGGTCGTAATACTGCTTGTAGCTGAGTTATTTCATGGAGCAAAATATCTATGTGCAGGAAATTAGCTGTTAAAGGATTTAAGGCAAATCTTTTTGGAGAAATACATAAAGTATCACTGTACATATTTTTTTTTTCCCCCACATCTGTTTTCTTTCCAAGGGATATTATGGATTACTGAGCAAACAGTATGATATTTGTACAGTATCGGATACTTGACAGATAGGGTTAAGATGCAAAAAGCTATACAACTAATTAGGAAAATAGCAAATAAACAAGCTCAAGAGTGTTTTACAATGGGTTATGCATCCTTAACAAACAAGGGCATTCTGATTTCACAGCAATCACTGTTTTCTGAGAAATCAGTTAATTGTTTAAGTGAACTCACCCCCACATCCATAAGGCTGTGGAAATTTAGTCCTCTTGAGCAGCATTCATTTATAATGCAGTTATAGATTGCCACAGTTACACAGGCACAGACTATTTCTTTTAGCCGTGTTTTCTAGACTATCTCATAATGTGTCTACTTTTCTTTCTGAAAATGGAAAATCTCATATTACTAATATGTGGATTTTCAGAGGTCACAGCGACACATCCAATGTCAACAGAGAGAAAGGTATATTAGTTAGAAGATTTTCTAATCAGATTGCTGACCCTGAGGCTCAGGAGGAGAGAAGGTTTTTTGATCATGTATTAATGTTCAAGGTAAGGGAAATTTTCCTTCTTCCTGAACCTATTGCTGTATAACCCCCTAAGTACTGTTTCTCTGGTGGAGTTGAAGGACAAAATTCTCACTCATTGAGCACACTCACAAAATCTTAAGAAACGTAGAACACCCTATGCACCTTTATACAGTGCAATACATAATCTCAGCCTAAAACGGAGAAATGTGTTATCCAAAAGATGGTATCTCACTTGAAGCCTATTTTAACCATGTACTGGGGAGGGTTTTACAATTATCCAACATCAACAAAGGAATAAAAGCCATAAATAAGATTAAATTGAACAGCTGTAAATTGGATGAAGTTATGTCAGAGATGTTGAGATTTGTTTGCAGATCGAAAAACAGATCTGATTTTGGTTTGACACTTAAACAGAAATAACTGATGACCCTGACGACGTTATGGGGGTACGAATGAGTTAGGTAAGACTCAGGTACAGTAAATACAAAATTATTTCTACCGTATGTCAGAGTGCATCAATCTACCTTGAAAACCAGGGAGTATTTTTAAGGCAACTCCAGTTAACAGGCTTCCTTCTCTTTCCCACCAGGAACGCAACTTCACAGGCACATCTAAAACTATTCTCGCCTTTAAGGATCTAAGTAGCTATGGAAAACCAGTCCACCAACATGACCGCATCGATCTGCAGCGCTGCACAGCGGAGCTGCAAAACGTAGCGGTCCGTACCGGTATCACCGCCGTTTTTTTTTCCTTAAAGCCCACTTTCCACACCTTTTTTGTATTACGCCTGGTTTAACTGTCCTGTTAAGCGCGGTTCCACTGTCCCGTTAGGCTCGGTATAACTGCCCTAGCTACGGCAAGTTACCGGGCCACACACCGCGCAGTGAGTGTACTTGGCCGGGTGGCCCGGCGCGGCCGCGCTGCACTAGGGCGGAACGGTTCCCCCCCCCCTCCCC
>NW_009922399.1:0-29098 GCF_000696875.1 Nestor notabilis
GGCATGAGCTAAGTGGAAATGCCCGAGCGAGGCATCGTACGAAGTTAACTTCACTTCAAGGACTATAACAATCCATCTTGTGCTCTGCGCTTTCCCCCTCCATTTTGTCAGCTGCTCGGTATGCTGTCTCAGGCTGTAAAATGGCAGGGGGGGGGTTGGGGGCAAAGGCTGCACGCAGGTGGGCTGTAGGGACAGCAGCACCTCCGCAGCAGCCCACCAGCAATGGCTGAAGGCAGGCCCAGAATGCTGAGGGGTTGCAGCCTGCGTGTCACTGCCTTGGCCATGCCCATGGCCTTTTTGGCACCTTTGCCACTCACTGCATGTGGATTCAAGTCTGCCCATTCTCAGTGTGTCAGAAAATTAAAAATCTTTCTATTTCCTTTCCTTTATGGCAGAGCAATCCACTCTAGTGTGAACCGGAGATAAGTCTTCCCCTGTTCTAACTTCTCTTTGGAATCACACCTTTCTTCCATGTGTATATATTACATAACTTAAGGCAGGTGACCACATGCCAGATAAGGACAAAATACAGTGTTGTGTACATCTATTACAGAAATGGATGATTCCAGCCATAATCTTACAGTCTTTAGCAGAGCCTTGAAAAGGAACTCCAGCCCTTACATGGGCTAAACTTTTCCCCCTTCGCTAAGCTAACTCTTTACTGGCAGCTTCTTTGCAGCCTCACTCCAAGTGAAGCTCTCTGTTTTTTTCCAAGCTTAACCCTAAACCCTAGGAAAGATGCAGCAGGAGCTCCCTGGACTGTCAGTTCTTCAGAGGAATAATCTTTTACAGCCCTTGTTTCCTTTGGCAGCTCAACTCCAGCTGGAGCTCCTGCTTTTCCTTTCCACCAGCCCTAAGCCTAGGCTAGGCCAAAAGGTTCATGGCATGGCTGAGGCCGTATCCTCAATATTACCAGGAGAACTCCTCTTTTGGCAGCCCTTTCTCTCCTTTGCCAGACCTTTTCCAGCCCCATCCCAGCTGCATATCAGTTGTTCTTTTTGTCTCGATACTAGTTCTAATCCTAACCCTGGCTTGAGCTATAAGCCAAGCAGTATTGAGAAACACAGTATTCTTCAGAAGGAAACTTTTGGCAGCTCAGTGTTTGCTCTGGGAGCCCCTTTCCAGCCCCATTTTAGCTGCAGCTCTGTAGTTTCTTTCACCCTTAACGCTACATATGGACATGGTTCCTCACAGCCAAATAAAACAGACTCTGAGAGCTTCGAGCAGAATCAAAGGCAAATACAACAACAAAACGGTGTTGAATATAGAATTAGGTACAGAAATAGAATGTGAGTTATGGATACACTTTTGAGGTAGTGAGATTAGCCTTTCCATATCTTGGAGCTTCCTTGTTTGAATTGTAAGAAGTACAGTGAACTGCGAGTTTGCAAAATGAAAAGTCAGAGAGATGAGATGTGGAAGAGGTCTGAAAGTGCACCATCACATAGGATTTTGAAGAAGAATTTGAATGAGAAGACTAAAGCAGAAGAATGGATGAGAGAATGGTGGAAATTCCATCAGAGGCGGCCAAATCTAATGGGATTCAGGGTCTGATTCATACTTGCTCTGACGCTTGTTTGCTTTTCTGTGGAGTGAATGAAAATCCAAAGCTTTGAAGTCTATTGCCCCGAGGTCTCCTACATGGAAGGAAAAATGCCAATTTCAGGCCACAAATACGTTGTTTATTTAGAGACTTGTAGTGTTTATTTTAGAGTTTGTAACACTCTATAATTGTTAGGCACTAAAGGATTCATTATAATAATTGATATTTAAATTCAGTTATTAATAGTCATAATTTATGCAAGAAATCAAACTTATTTCTTTTACTACAGCATGTAATCCTGTAAAAAAAATCTCCTGGGACTTTCGAGTAAGATCCTCAATCCATCTTTGTCCCAGATTGTTAATTAAATAGAAAGTTCTGCCAGAAGCAACCCAAATCCACACAGGGCCCACATGGCAGCTAATTCAGCTGTTGGAGCTTTTTCCCAGAAACTTGCCTGCTAGCAGATACTTTTCTACTGGATGGTCAATGTGTGTAACTGCTGTAGCTAGTGAGTTGATGAATGAGTGGGAAAACAGTGGCCTCTTCTTACGTAAACAAGTCCCAAGCGATCTAAGAGTTTTTCAATTGAAACAAGGGGGGTTGGATCTTATCTGCAGGCACTACTGTAACATGACTGTTTCTCTCAGTAGCTTCAGTCCCTGTGCCGCCTGGTATTGCTGCAGAGCTTCAAAGCAGCTGGCTGTGCTTTTTTAGTAGTTCAGGCTCATGCTGACATGAGCATGGATAACAGCGTGACAATGAGGCTCATTGGTGAGATGGCTGCCAAATACACACATAAAAATGTGCTTCTTAACTCCAGTGCACTGTTCCTTCATGGAATTATGTTCAAATACACTGCATCTGGGTCTGGTGCTGTTTAGCATGTTTGTTAATGACCTGGATGACGGGAGACTGCATGCCCTTAGGTTTGCATCAGATGATACAAAATTGGGAGGGGTGGGTGATGGACCAGATATGCTGCCACCCGGAGGGATATCGACTGGCCGGAGAATTGGGCAAAGAGGAATGTTAATGCAGTTCAGCAAGAGGGAGTTCGAAGCCTTGCACCTGGGGAGGAGCAACCCATCCACCAGCCCAGGCTGGGGCCACCCAGTGGGAAAGTAGATGGGCAGAAAAGGCGCTGAGGATCCTGGCAGACACACGTTGGACCTCCCGTGTGTCCATATGGCAAAGGCAGCCAGCAGTATCATGGGCTGTGTTAGGCAGAGCATTGCTAGCAAGTCAGGGGATTTTCCCTCTGCTCGGCACTGGTGAGGCCACACGTGGAGTACTGTCTGATGTTGGGCTTCCTATGCAAGAAAGATATGGGCATACTGGAGAGAATCCAGCAAAGGGCCACAGAGGGGATTAAGTGACTGGGAACATCTTTCACATGAGAACAGGCTGAGAGAAGTGGGACTGTTCAATCTGGAGAAGAGAGGTCTTAGGAGATCTTACTAGTGTGTATAACTACCTGATGGCATGGAGTAAAGAAGTAGGAGCCAGACTCTCCTCAGTGGTTTCCAGTGACAGGACAAGAGGCAATGGACACAAACTGAAATACAAGACGTTTTGCTTAAACATAAGAATTTTTTTTTCAAAACCTGACTGTACACAGTCCTGAATAACCTGCCTGTGCAGGGGGATTGGCCTAGATAATATTAAGAGGTCCTGGCCAACCTCAGCTATTCTACAGGTCTATGGAGGATTAACATAATGATGATTCCCGAAGGATCTGAAGCACTCTTATTTTTTCAGGACTGATACGCACCAATAAGAAGTGTTTGGAAAACAGTAAACATTTTCTGCAAGTGGTGTGTAAAAAACCAATGATGTTTTCAAAGAAACAAAAATACCAAAAACCAAAAAATACAAAGATACTGTTTTGTGACGATAGGTGAAAAATTCCTCGGAAATAAAAAAATACGAACAGGAAAGCTTGTACTGGCATAAACATTTCCCACAATTTTAATGGGCCATATTTTTACCTACAGTGTGTTTTGCATTAGTGGAAAATCTTACCATTCTCTAGGCAGGGTCAAGTACAGTTTGATATTAAAGGGTTAATGTCTAATTAGAGATTTTGCAGGTTCAGAAAACACCATTGTGAAGGGACTTGAGTATCCCAGAGGGATGTGTAAAGTTGGCATGGCAGGCTCCAAGCCTCTCTGCTGAGCAGAGGCCAGGTGATGGACCAGCCCTTTGCCTGCCCCCAGCCTTGCTAGTTCCAGGTGTGAAATCTGTAAGTGGCAGCTGTCAGTACACAAGGGATGGTGGTCTCTGGCAGCCGTACCCAAGGCAGAAAGCTGATCTGACTGCCGGACTCCCAAAGAGGCTAGTCCAAACTCCCCTCAAGTCTTGCATGAGAAACAACATATATTTTCAAACAATAAAGTCAGTCTGATCTTAGAGGTAAATGGTTTCTTACAGGATTTTGTTGTCTTGCCATGAAAGTGAGGATTACAAGAAACGCAGTCATCTTCCAGGAGATAGCACGTGAGGTATTTTCAGCCATGTGCTCTGCCTTGCCAGCCACCTGAAAGGGGACAATAAAAAACTTACATTTAGCCCAGTGCAGTCCTGGAAAGCTGCATCAGCCACAAGCAGCTCATTATTGTGTTAATAAATATGGTCAGTGTCAACTTTGAAGCATTTGCTTTTAACTCTGCGGCTCTGGCATTTTCCTGCAAAAAAAAAGACATCTCTGGCAGTTGATCACATGGCTGTGTTCATCAGCAGAAAATAAATCTGTAGTTAGCACAACTTCTCCTCAGAGTAAACTTTGCCATTGCAGTTTTGCAAATCAGAGTTGAAGAAAAATATTTTGAAGGTTTTCTGGCTGTGCTGACTAGCACTCAAGATATCTCTCCCAGCAGATTACAGGGAACTTTTGGACTTCATCTGTTCCTGCTACTCATGTGACAAACATATTTATTAAGCATCATGTTCATATTTTAGATTAGGTATGATAAAAGACTGCAGCATGGAGGGAATTTAGGGAAACAGTACTGATGTTTTTCTCAAAGCCTGGCAAGAAAAAAAAAAAGGCCATTAAACAGAATATTACTTTACCATGGAAGAATATAGCTCCTTCTATGCAGAAATTTGAGCAGCAGTAGGCTGGGATATGCCAAAAGTGAAGCAGTGTCAGTATTTTCTACAGATGAGAAAATTTTGGGGGTCTTGGTTTATTCAGCCACTTCTCTACTTTTCAAACAGTTGCTCCGTTACAGCGGTACTGAACTGTGCTGGCAGTGAGGTTGGTATCTTCACACATTTCTGTTAAAATGTTCACACCTCATTAGTTTTAAAAAGCATTGTAATTAAATTTGGACTGCAGCTTCTATATTTTGAGAACTTGCATGTATATTTACATTAAGCAAAAGTAATTTCCATGTAGTAATACTTCATCTGGAATTGGAGAAAAAGTTTGTGTGTGTTTGTAAGGAAATTCCCTATGCACTGTCAAAACCAGCATCAGCTATAAGGAATTTCATAGGCTTAGTAATGTCTTCTGTGTTGTTCAAGAGATGGCTGGATTTTTGTGCGTTTAAAAAAATGGAGCTCTGCGAGTACTCTGCAGACTTCAGACTTACTAAGGAAAAAGTCTTTCAGGTAGAATTCATGGAAAAATGCATGTCTTGCAGCGGCTTTGTAGGAGGAACTGGTTCTGTTGTGGTTTTTGTTTTGTTTTTGCAGTCAATAAAATGTTTTCCTTCCTGGCAGACTAAAGAAAGTAGTATCATGTCAGGCTGTGGTGATAAGCTTTATTTCTTCAAAGGCCTAAGGGTGAGGGGTAAGGGGGGATCTAAGTGGAGAGATCTACCGAGAAGTTCCTGCATCCATTTTTTAGTTGCTCAGTTAGGCCTCACTTTGTAGAAATGACTTTGTTTTTACATTACCTGAGAGGAAACGTCACCCAGGTTATATTTAACATTTTTTGTAGGTTGGATTCCCTATGGCCATACCAATAATCCTGATGAGTTCTTGTCTAAACTGTGTCTGTTTCCTTAGGGAAGAGGCAGAGCTGCCCTTGCTACAGCCTTATTAGCCTTGCTGGAGCTAGCACAGCCATTTCCTTCCTTACTCTGGGTCTTTCCCTGGGCACTGCAAGTGTCTAGGCCTTTTCTTACTCCTTCTGATATTGCCCCAGGCTTCCCCTTGGTTACAATGCTGGCACTCTTTGGTCTGCTTCCAAGCCTATGTTTTATCCTTGCTTTCTCCCTGACCTTCATCAGTCCCTTACCCCTTTTGTTCCCTCCTCCATACCAGATGCAAAATGTAATCAGCTCTTGGTTAAAGGCAGTTGCAATACCTCCCTTTATTTTCCTAACAAAAGTCCGCTTATCTTTTTTCGGTATTTAACAAGGATTTTGATACTAAAGAACATTTTCTTTCAAAACATATTGTGAGATTCATTGTGGCCTAGAAAGTCTGTAGCCATTGAAACAAGTCTTTTTGCCCTTCCAAATGTTAATGCTAAACTCTATCAACTACTAAAATAAACTTCAAAACCTGAAAGTTTAATATCAAGTCCTGTATTTTCCATTAATTACATATTTTACATCTCATTTGAAAAATGAGGGGTAGAGTTTTCATTTATATTCCTGAATTTAACTAAGGTTAAAATACATAAAGGTATATAGACTTGGATGTCAAATACCCAGTTCAGTAAATCGCTTAAGCTTGTCAGTAACTATGATAGTACTTGGAACAGCACTCTAATGTATTTAACTCAAAGCACATGGTCAGAACTGTTGCTGTAGTTACTTGGCAGTAGTGCTTTGGTTACTCAAGTGCTCAGAGATAAATGAGGATGAGTGCTTAGGTGAACAAGGAGCTGACATTGTATGATTATAAATGAATACATAAGATAGAACACATTTCGTGCACTGAAGATTCTATTTGAATATACATAAAAGGACATTTCTTTTTCTTGATCCATGTTTTAGAGTCTATAGCGTGAATTATTTATCTACATCAGACAATAAAATAAAGCTAAAACAGTTTACAAATATTTTTCAAGGAAAGGATGAAATCTACATTTACAGCATGAGACCTCTCAACCTCCAAGAAATTGCTATTCATTTTGTTTAAATATAAGAAATACTAATTTTCCTAAATGCCTGTGAACTCTATACTGCAGCAAAAAAATTACCTGGGGGCTTTTCTACAATCACTGTTTGTGCTTTCTAATCACTTTTAACATGCAGGGCACTGCTCTTCTGAAACTTCTTGAAAAAAAACCCAACAAACCCAAACCCCAACAACCAACCCTCTTTGATACTCAGTGAGCTTTGATTTAAAGTGATTGGTTTCCACCTGGATGGAGTGAAATCTTCATCTTGGGAAGTTTATTA
The DNA here is from genome assembly GCF_000696875.1 of Nestor notabilis. Classification (NCBI taxonomy): domain Eukaryota; kingdom Metazoa; phylum Chordata; class Aves; order Psittaciformes; family Psittacidae; genus Nestor; species Nestor notabilis. Next base: position 6,907 of record NW_009922399.1, read on the forward strand.
GTACATTAAAAGATGCAAATTAATTCATAATTCTTTCAGCTCATTCTCTTGAGAACAATTACACAAGGAAATTACTAATTATTAATGTACAAGAAAACAACAGTTAAAAATTGCAAAGGGCAACAGGGGTGTGGAATATATGAAAACATTTAGACCTAGCTAATAGCAGAACTCAGTTATAATAATAACAGTTCATAAACCAATTTTAATTTTTCTTTATTTGTAAACTGATAGCAACCGCATGGTACAGACATGGAATCAAAGACACTGGCAAAATGAGTTTACAGTCAAAGGCCCTGTTCTCAGTGAAGTGCTGCAGAAGCAGTGAAGGGTTGAACACGTGCTACCAGGGCCTTTAGAGATCACAGCCAAACATAAGACTTCAATCAGTTCACTAGTTTCAGTGTCTCTGATGCATACCAATCCATGAGGATTGCATACAAGACTATCATTTCAACATAAGGCTCTGCACTCTGATAAATAAGCCAAATATTTTCATCTGGATAATGAAAACCCCTCAGGATCCAGTTAATATTTGATGATAAAACAGCAAACAGATTTGCTTTTCAGGCTTCTTTGATGCACTTACTTTATTCCTTTTAGTTAAGATGTTAAAGAACCACTTTCCATTTTTCTTTTTGTAATTTACCTGGCATGCTTCTAATGTTATGTATCTGATGAAAATTTCAAGTATTTTTATAATCATGTTTATAACACAGGCAATCACCAGGATACCTGCAGTTGCTCTTCGTTATCTGCTTCCAGCACTCCTTGACAGTCAATGGCTATCAATGAAAAGACTGAGAGGAAGCACATATTCTCAAAATACAGTAGAACAAGCATTGCTACTGAAGGAAGTTCTCCCATAACATAGGCATTATCCTGTCTTAAAGAACTTGCCCTTTTTAAACTTCAAGCACAGCCACATAAATGTAATACACAAAGATTAAGCCTTTGTCAGTCAGTACCTGTTTCCTTGAGGTCTCCACGCTGAAAGTCTGATCATAGCTAAGTACACTCGGGCAAGACAATAAACAGGGATGCCACCTGAACTGATACCAAGATTAATTTAGGGATATTAAGGAATAAGATATTTTGTATTAGACTCACTCATATATGTCTTTCTCTATAGACTCCAAGAAGAACTGTTTACAAATTAAAAATGTTTACATTTGAAAAAATAAGATGCACTACAATTACTTCACTCAGTTTGCAAAATAGCATAAGAACAGAAATAATAAAAAAACCTTAATAACATGGATTGATGCAGAAAATGTTTAAAAAATAGCACTGTTGACAATTCTGGTCAAATTCCTGTTCTGTCCTGCTCTTGCAGTTGCCTGACTAGATAAATGTATTTCTTTTTGCCAAGCTAAAATAGGCAGTTTGCTTCCAGAGGAGCAATTCTATCTCATAGTTCAGTTTAGGCTGCTGAGAGGAATTAAGGATTATTACCTATCTAATGCCATCATTCCGTATATTTAAAAGAACATATGGACTTGCTGTGGGCAATAAGAAGGTGAGGCCAGAACAGGGTTTTTTATAACCAAAATTTTCATTCTGTAAGAGTTTGTTTCAGGCTTTTAAATGTGAAACAAACTGATGGCATCAAGTTGATTCCAAAGGGTCACCTGCCTATATGAGAAAGCTCTGATTTAACTTAACTTGGAATGGCATTTCTGTAACTTCAAGGACAAAATGGACAGAGATAGTCTATGTCACCGTTGAAGCGATTTCTTATAAGGGTAGCACCAATGTTCAACGACTGAGATCCCTCAGCAGTTGCCGCTGTTACACATGTCTTTGGCAGCAAACCAACAATGTCAGCCTATCACAGATGTTAGTGGTAGATCATTTTTTTTCTTTCGTTTGTGAAGTGCACAATCTTAAAGGATGAGGGTAAAGCCCTGGAGAAAACAATAGTCAAGTTAAATATCACCATTGTTCTGGAGAAATTGCGTTAGTAGCTGTTTTAATTAATCATGGTCATTCTGTATCTATATAGACAGCAGACAGAAGTGTCACGTAACTCCTTTCACAAGGAGCTTCTCTTAGACACACGCATAGAGGCCTCAGTTAACATAAGAACTCAGCAGGCTCCAGCTAAAAAAGGTGAGAGCTCTTCTAAATATCAGGCTCTGTGTTTGGTTACTGTATTTCTGAGATTTGGCCCTTAGCATTATAGTCATTCAGAAACCAGCTGCTGATTACTACTAAAGCGAAATCTGTGATAGAAATGCGTGAAACTGTGAGACACTGAAGGAAATCACTTTGAAAATGCAGCAATGCCTCATTGATCCAGCAAATTCACTTAGGCCACTGAAGCGTTCCCATCCCCATTATGAAAGCATTGCACATCTACCGGAGGTGGCCGGGCGAGACATACCTCAGGTGGTGCAGTTTCCTTCCCAGTAACCAGAAAGCAAATGAACTGGAATTTTGAATCTCAGCATGAAAAATAATTCCGTTTTCTTTGAAATGGGTGTTGCTTCACCTGTGGTCATAAATGAGAATGAGTGGTCAGCAACCACCTTGGTTTAGTTTTAAAGATATTTATGGGAAGTATTGCTAAATGATGGAGAACAGTAATAATCTGTTATAGTTAATTTACTACTACATAAGTAAAAATGTGCTAAGAGCAGCACACTTGTTAAATTAAAGCTCACTTAATGATTACACAGCACTTGGGAATAACATCCAGTTAAAGAGTAAGCAGTAAATTGGTGTTTTCTTTCGAAACATTCATTTGAGGAAAATAAGACGACCGAAGTCCTTTACATTTTTACTGATTATAAAAAGAAACAAAATACCAGAAACTGGACTAGGAGGGATTTCTTCTTGTGAATGTTGGAGTACTTACTATAGCTGATACAGCTGCCATGAGAAGGCTACAGAGTCCAGTTCTCCACCCCATTACAGTAGGTTGAGCTGAAGTCAGCACTGTTAGCTGTTGTACCTCTCTTACAAGAAACTGAAAAAAAGAATCAGATTAAATACTGCTCTGAATGCTACACAGCATTGGGCCTTTTTGCTACTTTTTTTTCTCATCACCACAGTATCTGAAAATGTGATTTATTAAACAATAGTAATAACAAAATCTGAAGCCTCAGATAAAAGCTAGTGTTCGCCTCTTTATGGGATGAGAACTTTAGCCAAATCAGTTATTTTTTGGCCAGGGAGTAACCTTGTTAATCCTGGAGTGGTGATGAGAATGGTGACAATAAGTAAATAGTAAAGAGATGGTAGTGTAACCCCCTTTCTGATGGAAAGGTGTTGTCCAAGGGTTAGGCTTTGGCATGTTTCATCAAGAAGCTGGGAGATGATATGTCTGATCTCTTCTCAAAGATCATCAGTATAAAACACTTCTTGCCTTCATTCTCATCCTTCAGCCTGGGTTTTCGCTTTTGTTCAAAGATATTTCAGGCCCAAGCGTACTAAGAAGAAAGGGCATTGAGGCTAGGTGGTCTTTAATTTAAAAATTAAAAATTGTAAAATATTTCTGTTGCATAGTTTGATATATAGGAAAAAATATTTTGAGATGAATCACAGAATTAACTGCTAAAGTTACATTTAAACACAACCCAATCGTTCATAAGTATGAAAGTGTCTGAACCCTCATTTCTCTTCTTTTCCATAATGTACCTGTTCAATAAAATGTTGCACTGAGTACTTTTGTGAAAGAACTTGATGTTAAAAAAAAGAAAAAATCCAAATGTGAAAACTCCTCTACAGCAATCCCAACATACCAGTTTTAGACCAGGTTTAGATCGCCATCTTTTCATACAGGAGCTTTATAAAAGCATTGCTTCAGTAGTTCAGGGGCCACCCCACATACTAGCATAACTGGATGATGATGGTTCAAAGCTTGACCCCTGTGGATGTCTTTGGCAGAACCCGCTGTGCAACAGCTTTGTGCTAAAACAAGGATGGAAGTTACCAAAGGAACACAAAGAAACTAGAAGCTGCTAAAAATCAAGGACAACTAGTTATATGTGCTTCCTTTGGCTGCCTCTGTCTCACTGTCTACCACAGTAAAAATGTGGATTTAGTGATTCTTCCTTTTAGCATGAACAGAGAGAGTTGATTGTAAAAACAAACCCAGTGAAATATTCGGTAATAAAATGGTCAAGTCACTAAATAATGCATTCAACTGGCTCTAGTGGTTGACCTTTGCAAAATTCCCTGGAGGTGAAGAACAAACCTTGGGTTTTTTTTTGATGATGTATTCCTGGGGAAACACTGCCACGAGGACTCCACATTTCACAATGAAAGCAGCTCATTTTTTTAGCTTTAATTATGCATATTCTTTAGTAGGTGTCCTTCTTCCTTCTTAGTAGGTACTGAATCAATACCCTGGCATAGTACTAATGGACACTGTGCTACCTGCAGTGCCATCTTTCAGAAGAGGCTGAAAGCAAGGTCTCCTGTCTCTGTGGTTGTGAAGGCTCTTATGGCATTTCTCCCCCTCCATTTTTTTTAATAATAAAGGTGTTAGCAGCAGTGCCTTGGCCACAGTCCAAGCTGGGTAATTACATTCTGTCCGCCTAAATTTTGCTTTGTGCAGTTTTAATTTAATATGGTGCTCTTCTTCTCTTCCTGCCCTAAGTTGTTTTGTGTCATTGCTGGGCACTATTAAATAACCTCCATATTTCCCCTGGGACAGCTGTAGTTAAGCTGTGGGTAAGGCAAAGCCTTCACGTGAAATCTGTGAACCATTCCCAGAGAAGGAAACACAAGCTCACTTGCAATTATTACACGCCAATATTTACCTGGACAAACTCCAGCTTTTCTGCTCCCCTCCAGTAGTTGACTTTCATTTGGAATTTAACTACCCTAATGAAAACAGCAGCTGTAGGGAACAACATCCCTTCTCAGGGGGTCACAAGGCTCACACCTGGAAGGACTTTTTTGACAAGCAAAGTAGTTTTATCCTCTGTCCAAGCACATAAGCTGCTACAAGCAGCCTTCCTCTACAAGAACATGTGGTATTTAACCACAATTGCAGAGGGATGTTGGGGCAAAGTTACCTTGTCCTAGTTGGGTGTCTCATCCCTCTTGGAGGGTCAGTTTCTCCTCCCAGGGCAGTTGAATAAGGTCGTAAGCTCACTCCTGCTCAGCCCTCAGTGTTCAGTACACACAGGGCTACCCCTCCAACAGACAAATTCAAGTGGGCTGTACATGAGGCTAGAAACGAAGCTAATGCCAGTGCATTTCTGTATTTAAGTTTACAGAGTGACCTTCCTGATGGCCTTAATTGTACCTAAATTCAACACGTTGCAGTTTAGTATTATGACTGAGAGAAGATGCAGGAGCAGCACTGAGAAGAGTAACTGCTATTAGGATACAACAGGTAGGTTGGGCTGATACGGTGGGAATCCTGAAAGAGGAGAGAGATTAAGGAGCTCCTCATAACAAGCAGCATAACGCAACCTTTGCCACAAATACAGAGAATTGGACCTGCAGCTCCTATTAACACTGACAAGAGCCTATGTCTCAGGAGTTACAGGTCTTTGCCTGAATGACCCCAGAGCAGCAGGGACCAGACAGTGCTATGTGTTGCTGTGGGCAGCTCCTGATGAGAGCATTTATATATGAAAGTTTTGTTGGCTAAAGAGCCTGTAAGAAAGCCTGGCCGTTGCCCAGGAAACCTCCTGGAACCAGGAAAACCAGTCTACTTTTGGCATCACATGGAGAGAGGAAAGTCCAAGTCCTTCTTGAAATGATTTGAGAGAGTCGGTGGCAGCGGCCATGGTGCAGCTGTTTGGTTTACGGTCGTGGCAAGGAAACAAGCTAGAGCTCCAGGGCAGATACTTCATGTGCTGTTGCCTATGCTTCTCTCAATGCATACTGAATACTTCTAGAAAATGCTGTATCTGGAAGTAAAAGCATCTAGAACACATCTGCACTAGACACTATTAATCCAGAGAAGCAAAAGGCTTGAATCTGATATCACTTTTCATTGGCATGAAGCCCTTTTTATGTAGACACTTGCTCAGGACTAAAGTCAATCAGTTGAGCATCTCTGTCATGAATTTTTCCAATTTTTCATGCTTTTTGATGGGGGGAGGGATTGTGTTACAACACAAAGCATTAGTTGGCACAAATCCTTCTGAGGGTGTGTAAATCAGTCCTTCTTAGGGTCTTCATCAGCTTGATTGAAAAGTAGGCTAGGCTTTACTGTCTTTTTTGAGTAATTCATGTATTTGAAGTCTTAACTTGAAAATAAAAACAGGAGAAAAATTCTACTGTTATAATTCAGCAAGACTCCACCAATTTTTCAATTTACTGTATTTGAGTAATCTTAACTACATATTATCTCACTTGGCTTTAAAGCATTGCCAGAACTTCAGGGCTTGAGGCCTTTCATACTGATAGTATTGTTGCTCTTGCTTCCATTTGCGTTTTTTTTAATTACAGTATGCTTTTATTGTTTAATTTAAAGCTAATCAACCTTTCCTCCTGCTATCCAAAGTCATTTTGCATGTAAAACCAACAGTTTGGACTCCAAATCACCACCATCTGCTTATTTATAGCAAGATCCAACAGTAAAGGGAATCTTTATTAAGCTCTCAATGGGAGTCATGTGACTGCGCAATGAACTCATTTTTCATTTTCCTGATAAAAATGAGACTTTACTTGGTCCCTATTACCATTTTGTGATATTCTGAAACAAAAACATCAAAAGAGCCTTCATTTCTTGAGAACCATCCCCTTCACCCTATTGTGGCCATTGATGTACCAGATACATAGTGTGTGTCTGGTCCTGGCATGCCATTAGGTATCTGAATTAAATGTCTTTATAAATTTGCTTTTATTCATTCAGTGTCTGAGGGGGAAGATAAGCTGATAATTATGTTGTTCTTTAAAATTGCTGATAACCTCAGAAAAAAAACAAGCCCCAACAAAACCCTGTAATAGTTTATAGTGGGTTTATAGTGGGGCAGCAAAACCAACTAGCTGAATGCCTCCCCCTTTCCCCCAGCCCCCTGCTGAAGCCAGTCGTTGCTGTTAGAAAGTGGAGGTTAAATAATTGAAGAAACCTGCCCTGTATAAGTGTCAGCAGCAAGAAAAGTCTCAAAGAGGTTTTAAACTTGCATGAAGTTTCAAATAAACTGTGATCCTGAGGGACTTCTGACAATAAAAAAACCCTTCTCTGTTCAAAGAAGAGTATATGGGAAAGAGGAAAGTTGTTAGGTTGACATCCTGCTTCGGGTGGATCACTTTTCCTTCTAATGAGGACACATACCAATTGCAGTGCAGCACAAAGGCAGACTTTTGCTGCTCTCACAGTTTGCATTTGACCCTTAAAATACAGTGCGTGGGGGTAGGAAGTTGCTTTTTACTTCCAAATGATTTTTAAAATCCCATTGTTGCAGTCAAAGCTACCGCATCACACTTTTACAGACAGAGCTCACTGCACTACAGAGATACTATTTTTTCTTTTTTAAACTTAGGTCCAACAGATGTTTTACTGGCTTTCATTGAGATCTACGACAAGTTCATAGCACCAAATTCTGACATATCTGTACTATAACCACATGTAAAGCTCCTAGCGTTTACTATTTCAGTTATATATATGCAGTTATACTAGAGGGTAAGTTAAGAGAAAGTAGGTCATTAACATGTATGGTAGTAATTATTTCTAATACAATTACATAGATGGTTTGTCCATAAAATTGTTAAAGTTTGTAGGGTAATGAGATTTTGCACTGCTTATTCTATTTGCCAGTATGGCTCCCCTTTTTAGTCAAGGAGAGAAATAAATGCTTTTAGATTTATCTCCTCCTAAAGTAAAAATTGAACAAGCACAGACAGGTTTATGCTGCAGAAATTGCTGCTTTTAGCCCTTGACTATGCAAGAGCATAGAACACTAGGTCTGAGATGCATCCAACCCTTAGCCTCTAGCCAAGTTCTTCATCACCTAGAAATTGTTGGCAGCCAGCCACTGCTCTTTCTAGCTCATGCTAAATACAGCTTCTCTTTATGCCTATATAAAACTAGTGAGTATGAAGGCGACTAGGTGGTATTTGAGTATGAATGAAGAGGAAGCCAGACAAATCTGTACCAAATGTGACACATGCTCCAGAAAGAAGACACACCTTACATCTCTCAGGTGGTGGGTACTTCAGTTAGTTTGCAGGGAAGATGATGTACAAAGACCAATTTAAGTGAAATTAAGTGCAGTCCTGAGCAGGCTTGGGAGTTCAGCCTTTGTCTAAAGAAATGGCACATTTCTAATACAACTATCATAAAGGAAAGAACTCTGGGATGCTCTTCAAGGAATATTAAGAAGCTTAAGCCCATCTTGATGAGTTTACTGATAGTGATGTTCAGACCAAAGAATGTAAAAAAGATCACAAGTTGAGGCAAATGAGTTATCCCAGGACTGGACTAAGTCTTGGGCTCTCAGAAGAATGATGAGTTTGAAGGTTCCAGCAAGAAAAAAGCTGCAAGCAGCTCTCCCTCCCACCTCTGTAACGCATAAAGGAAAAACAAATCATTATTTTCGCAATATAGCCCAAGGAAAGCAGTAGACACTTTTCTATTCAGACTACTTTGTTCAAGCCTATCCACTTCACAGTGTTCCTGCTCTGTCCACAAATCAGTCACTGCTTATCAACATTTGGACAATTCTGTCAGAATCTCGTACTTGCCAGTAGTGGTGAGCTAGCTAGCCAGCTAATTCTGAGCTCTGCCAAAAGAACTTTTAAGTGGCATGTGTGAATACAAATGTCAAAGATACCTGATCTGTGTGCAAACTGTAGCTTGACACACAAAACAATGTCTGACCTTTAACTCTATGAAATACCTGTCAGCCAGTTGTGCTATGGAAGAATCTACATGCAGTGGCTGTGATGTGTTGATCCTCTTTTGGGCTATCCAGGGTTCGTATCTGTTTTTTTCTAAACATTAGAAAACGAATTGACTACAACCACAGCATTCATGTAAAAGCAACATATCTGATATGAGTGATACAGATAACAATACATTTCGTCAAAAGGTCCCAGAGGTACTATGCATCTTATTCACAATAGTTCCAGTCCTGTAACAAATTCTTGCTTAAATTTATACACAAGCCGCTCTACTGAAATCTAATCATATGCTTAAGCCCTCTCAGAATCAGGGTCTAGTACTGCACAAGGATTGTGTTTGTCTCTGCTGATAACAAAACTCTCTGTAGCGCAGAATACAAAAAGAAACCCTGTTAACTGTTCAAATTCCTTGAGGAATTTTGAATGTCAGATCTGGGTTTTGTCCAGATCACAAGGACCATCATCTTACTCTGGCTGATAACACTCAGAGACATTTAATGACAGAAGGATTTTGTGTATCTGAAAAGCTGAATACTCTGCTCGAAGGTCTGAGCTTTTAAATGAACTTTCTCAACTAGATGACTAATTATTTAGCAAAGCCAGAAAAGAACCCTTTCAATACAAATGAGGAATTAGAGTGGGGAAAAGAGCGCTTGATTTATACATCATCTCCAGCAACCTCAGAGACAGAAAACTATGTAATGTGCCACCATGGGATTAAATAATCCATTTTGCTAACCTGCTGGGTCTCAATGGCTGTACAGGAGAAACCTGAAGCAATGTAGAACCTTTTATCTTATTGAAGAAAAATAACTTGTAAACATATAAATAAAGAAAAAGCTTTGAATCCCATTCTCATATTGACTGTCAGATAGCACTAGTTACCAAGTCATGATCCTATCAAAAATATGTATCTAGAATGTGCTGCAAATATAGAGTGGTATAAACCTGATTGCATAGCCTGTCCCATCACATGATTGAGATCTGAATTTTGCCAGACTCTAGAATTTTGGTTTTGGTCAACATCTGCTATCAGCAGGAGAGGACAAATTTCAGAGTTAACTTTGAAAATCAGTGCTCTTTATGTTCAACTACCACAGAGTCAGACCAGAATCAGACCAGTGGTCCCTCACGCCTTTCTACTAGCCATGGTCTCTTGGCAGTATAGCTCCAATGTAAATAGTGAGGCGTGATGAAAAGCAAATTCCAGATCTAACTGTCTCTGAAATTTGGGGAAGTTCCAAAGCTGTATTTGGACTTAGATGTGAGCCTATGCTAACATCACACCAAAGCAAAACTTAACCTGGGATTGGTATAGTGATTGTTTTGAGAAATTACCAAAATGCATTTCTGTTTGTGATTTCTTTTAAAACAGCCTTCTCTATTGATCTTCTAAAAATACTTTTAAATATACAAAATGATAAACGTGTGATAAAAACATTACTAATGTGCATCTTTTTTCCCTTTCTAATGTGTACCCCTACAACAATTTGCAAGAAGCGTGGAAATATTCTTGCGATTATTATAACACACTATCATGAAGTCCTTAACACTATAAATCCCATACAGCAAACTTGAAAAGCAGTGTGTCTTTCTGTTCCACTCACACAAAAGGATGGGGTGTTCTTACCCACCTAATAATTCAGTTCAGGTAATGCCTTTTAAATAATACACACTCCCTTCCCAGAAGGCAGTCACTTATCAATGTTTCCAGGTAACTGCCTGTTTTGAGCTGCTAACAGCAATACCATTGTCTGCCAAATGTGGTAAAACACCTGCTTTTGGTACAAGTGGAATTCAGCAAATCAGAATCTGGGGGAAGAGATCTAACCTCTAATGGTCTTCAGGGGAAGCTTTTTACTGTCGCTCCAGAAGCAGTGAAAGAGCCTGGACTGTGCTATTTGGCAGCTTAACCTCAGAGGAAGTGCAAACCCAAAACTTTGAAAAGTTAAGTTTGAACGCACACCACTGCCAAATCCTTTTATTTGGGCTAAGTCTTAGGTAACAAATCCAATCTCTACTTTAGTCTGCGTACACTACACAAACCCACAACCAACCTGTTGATGTGGATATCTTAGAACACTATGAAATGAAAAATTTTATCAATATCAAAATATCAACTATATTTTACTGAAAGTCTAAGCCCACTTTTATGCCACCTGCAGCTATTTTAAAATACTAGGACCTAGATGGTAAGAGAATAAACGGACCACAGTTTAATCTCTACCTATCTAGCTGCATTTTAGAAAATTTAACTGTCCTGTTTTACACTGATGGCTTTATGATCCTGTGTTTCCACAAACTCGAAGGTCTCCCATGTCCTTAGAAGAAATTAAGGCTACATTTGTTCTTCACCAAGCCAGCGGTGTGGACAACACTCAGCAAATACTCAAACCTGCCAGCGTGCCACTGCAAGGCTGCTCCCCCCCCCCCCCCCCGCACAGACTTTCACTAAGGACACAGGACAGAGGACACAGGACAGAGCTGCCACTCAGCTCAGGCCAGCCAGGCAAACAGAACCCAGAGCTGAACCCACACCTCTGGCTCATTCCAGTGGTCCCCTCTGCAGTCAGAAATCAATCATGAGAAGGTCGACATGGCTCTCTAGCCCCCTCTCCCAGGCTGATACCTTCTCTGCAAGGTGTGCTATACGTGCCAGTTGCTGAGGAAAACCATCGCTAGATGGGTCCCAAGCATGTAGCCCAAGAAGTCCCAAGGTTGATGGCCAACATGCTGGCTGTTTTCAGCAGTCTCAGCCCCCACTGGCACAATGGAGTCTCTACTCTCCCAGCACCTCTACTGTTGGGATTATCATATTCCTTCCCCCTCATCTTGCTAGGAATGGTGGGAAAAGTCAAGAGCTGGCACCTTCCCACGAGACAGACCCCAGTGTGCACAGAGGCAGTACCAAACAAGTCTCACAAGTCCATGGAAACAGAAACAGATCTTTCCACCTCCACCCGGAGGCTGGAAGAACCATGACTCCCTCTGCTCTACTCTTGGAAACATTTACCCCAGTCCACTTCTCCCCTTTCCACACAACAAGAAGTGACTTCAGAAGGCAGAGGGCAACAGAGGATCAGGCCTGTCACATTTTGCTTTTCCATCCTGCAAAGTCTTTTAAATTGTTTTGCATTTAATAATCCACAGCCCTGTCTCATGCTCTGCTTTCAGACTTGAATCCTTCTGATTCCTTCCATCAAACTGACAAGATGAAGGGTTCTTTTTCTTAAATATATCTTTTAACAAAACCTATATGGAATATGCTCAGTTGTGCCAGCGATCTGGAAGATGTGTTTTATCTTTCTTCCAGAGAACATACACATTTCAGATTTCCCTTAAGCTTTCATAATTATTTCTAATGTAAATGATTTTACTTTATCAGCTCAGCTGATACTAACCAGATGAGAGAAATTATTTCAGAGTGGATTTTGTCTAGGGTGAAGAAAAAGAGGAATAACATTCTGGTAATTTATCATTTCATTGTAAAGACATGTCATGGGTATTTGCATATTGTGGCTGTGAAGTAAACAGAGCTATAATCAGATGACATGGCAAGAAAGACTTGAAATGTTATTCAAGATTAAGGTGTAAGTGCTTATTAAGCAATGAACCTTTTGTATAAAGAATGCTTAAAGGAAAGCATCATATTAGGCACCTTGCTAGGTAACTTCAGCCTATTCTCACAAATACCACAAAGATTAGGACACTGAACATAACAAGTTTATATTTGTGAAGTGTGTGTACACTACATTGAATATGTACATGACCCACTAGTTCAGCTCTACAATCCCAGTAGATAAAAGGCTAGCTCCTGTAGAGCTTATAGCATGCTGGCAGCTGCTATAATCATTTCACTTGGCCCCATCGCTTCATCCATCAGCTGGCATCAGAACAGAAGGGACGATGAGGTACGAATTACCAAGATACAGCTTGTAACGGCTGAGTCATAACACTAAATGCCTCTAACTCAAACTAACAGGGTCATTTAGGAGGTCTGACTTGCTGTGACACCTGCTGAAGAAGAGAGGAAATTCTAGGTACTTAATATTTTAGAATAAAACTCAATTTCCCTTCAGCTGCATTTAGTGTCTGAACAAACTCCAGGGCACAAACTCCAGTGCCAATTTAATACAGACTTCTATTTGCAGAGACTCACTAACGTGGTGCGCAACTGCTAAAAAACGGTTAAAGTCTTGGCAGAAAGCAGCAATAGCAACTATCAATTCAACTCTAGAAATACTCCAGCACTTACCCTGAGACTCACCAGCTGGGGAAACAGTGAAACGTTGAGCAGAGTGTTAAGCAGACACCAAAGCACAGAACAGCCAGTGGCACAGAAGGGCTGCAGGGATAGGCAAGTCAGAACTGTTGCAGTCTGTGCGGGCAGAGCTGCTGCCATCCCAGCTAACTGCTCTCCACTAAATCAGATCTGCTGATATACTTCCCTTAACTACATGCTTTACTTCTTTATAAAGCAAGGCTTTACAAATGACACACTGCCATTTTGAAGGCCTTGTTTTACACTAGAATACTACAAATTTCTCCTTTTGCAATTTATTTGGATGAGAGGTTTAATTTTAGCTGCTACTGCCTTTGTATATACTTGAGCCCTTAGGAAAAGAAAAAGAAGTGAAACAGAGACAAAGAAAAGTAACTACTGAAAGTATTTTCTGCTTATTCACAAGAGCAGTGGTTTTAGAAATGGATTGGAAGAAACTGAGTAAAAAAATCCACTTAAAAATTATCCAGAAACAAAGAAAAGTAAAAATGTGAACCTGGAGAGGCACAGGCATTGTAAAAGTTTTTGATCAGGTGTTGGGCTTGATGGCCCAGGTTCACCTTTTATTACCTGTATCTTCTCTTGCTTCAGACCTGTAGTGTGTAATAGAGATTTCCAAGTTCTTTCACTAAGATTAAGAGCAGACATTATCTTAGAAGAAGTTAATAAAACACTTTGAGGGTGTGATTTGATATGAAATGCTTTTCATCTCCCAAAGATCTCTTAGCACTTTACCATTCAAATGAAATGATACAGATGGCTCACACTCACTGCTCAGCTGTAGCCAGCTGAGGAATGGACTGCAAGAAACATTTAATAGTTCCCCTTTAAGCCTGCATAAATCTTTAGAACAGTAATTGAAAGATACCTCTCAGGTGAAATGGGAAGGGGAATGTAGGTAGAAAGAATTTAATTATCTGAGTTGCAATTTGACACAGGAAGTGTATCACACTTTCTTATTGTATGATATGTTCATCTGCTTTGAGTGGCCTTCTGCACACAGCATATACAGCAAGTAGTCTGAAGTGCTGGAGCCTGAAGATGCTATCTGTCCTGAAGAGGCTACCTGTGCTGAAGATATTCCTGCAGCAGGAAGGCTGGTTTGTAATTAACAACTTAGCACGCTTGAAATCCTTAATTATTTAAGGGGCATGGGAGGAACACTAAGGACCTTAATCCATTACCTAAAGGGCAGATGAGATGGTACAAGAGCTGCATACCCTCGGTCTGCTTCCTTGCGCTCCCATTGCAAAGCCACTAATGAAACAGCTCCTTAACAGAAGTCATGAAAAGTTTGGACATGGAGGACCCTGATAACTGAAGGGCTTCCAGAGAGGCAGAGGTAGGTTCTCAAGCTAAGGTGCAGCTGCTCCATATCTGCTGCCTGGAGGTACCAACAGATGTCACTACAAAGTTCACCATCTATATTAATTCCTGTTTTTTTAATACCTATTATGTGTGTGTGTATATATGTTATACATGGTCGTCCCCCCCCAAAAAAAAAGAAACAAACAACAAAAACCTCCTAACTGGAGACAGTGGCAGGCAGTGAGTTGAACCTGCAGTATTTATAGTGTTAGAACTGAAGAGTAACAGTGATGCAAAACATCCTGAAAGAGCACCAGATTTAAATTCCTGCCCCGAAACAGGCTCAACTACACCTGATAGCATTTTTGGTGAAAAATAATCTAAACTGTTCTTAAAGCTTTTCAGTCCTAGTGAGACGACTTACCCAAAGAAGTCTGTCTCAGTATCCTCACTGTCAGAAAGCATTTCCTAATCTGAATCTTGTTCTCCTGTCCACTGCAAAAATGAGCATGTATGTTCTAAGTGCATCCAGTTTGGACTAATGCTTTCTTTAGAAGATTGGAAGGAATAGGTATTGGCTGACACTGCATTTATGGAGAGGCAAGAAAAGGCAGTATTGGAAAAATAAAGGAATGCAGCTGAAGCATCAGGAAAAAAATAAAAATAAAAATAGTTATGCGTGAGTGGTGTTTTGTAGAGTAACTGAATGCAGATTTGATGAGGAGCATATTAACATCCTGGTGGGTCAGCAGGGAAACCCTAATTAGGCAGGATGCCCTTCCTCAGTATTAATTAGAGTTCTATGCTTGATTGAATAGGTACAATTCTTCCCAGTACTGCAGGAGTCCTGCAGCATACAACCAGAGTTTCTCCCTCTCTCTGGTGCATACAGACACATAACAAGCGTTGCTGCAGAGCTTCTCTCTTCTGCATTGTCGTGGTTCAAGCCCAGCCAGTAACTCAGAACCACGCAGCCACTCGCTGACTCCTCCCCTTCTTCCTCCCCCTGCTCCTGGAGGGATGGGGAGGAGAACTGGAGGAATGTAACTCCCACAGGTTGAGATGAGAGCAGTTCAGTAACTAAGGTATAATACAAACCACTACTGCTACCAATAATAATGATAAGAGGAATAACAAGGGGAGAGGACACAACTGCTCACCACCCGCCGACCGATACCCAGCCCGACCCGAGCAGCGATCTGGGCCTTCCAGGTAACTCCCCCCAGTTTATATACTGGGCATGACGTGCTGTGGTATGGAATACCCCTTTGGGCAGTTTGGGTCAGGTGTCCTGTCTCTGCTTCCTCCCGGCTTCCCCTCCTCCCTGGCAGAGCATGAGACTGAGAAAGTCCTTGGTCAGAGTAAACATTACTGAGCAACAACTAAAAACATCGGTGTTATCAGCGTTGTTCCCAGGCTGAAAGTCAAAAACACAGCACTGCACCAGCTACTAAGGAGAAAAATGACTGCTACAGCTGAACCCAGGACATGCATATACATCCTCATGCACTCATAGACACAGGTAGCTATAACCCATGGGACCTCTCCATCTGCTTCCTATCTTTTGTAACAGATACACTACTTACTGGGTCCTCTGATTCAGAAGAAAGTAGGGTTAACATCCTCCTCTAAATGAGGAAGAGACTGTCTAGCATGCCATGGCCAGTTGACAAAAGGGGAAAAACAGAACCATAGGTGTATGCAGATTAAGAGCTCACACCGTTTCATAACACACGTCTCCCAGCAGTTGCCACAGGTAATTATGCAACTGAGGGTAGCGCTTCTGGGAGCACCCAGAAAATACAGCTTTTATCTTGTTGCTTCCAGCCTGTGTCTAGTAATGTATAAATAATGTTAACAGCATCCACACAGTCAGACAAAGATTGGATGTGCACTGTGTATGCGTGCCTGGTGAAATACAGATTTTGCTGCAAACTTGAAATGTGTTAGAAGAGAAAGGAAGACTTTTGCCTCTTAAAGGTCCCAAAATACACATGCCAAGGTGCTACCTATGAACAGCAAAACCTCATTGCTAGAGAAAAGCTGGGTCCTTAAGGACTTTCTGAGTGTCCCTTTAGGCAAGTTGCCTTAAGACTGATTTAAGGTAGGTTATGAATATGGGATGGCAGCTGCTTGACATGTGACTGGCTCCATAGGAAGCTGTCAGCTTGCTATATGCCAAGAAACTTCAGTAATGCTGTGATAAACTGTAAGAGGCTCACTGTGTAACAGTATAATTAACAACAGAATCCATTGTAAGTGGGGCCAACATTATTATAAGGATAGATGCCAGCATGCTTAGGGAAAATAAGCAAGATATTTTCGCTGCATTTGGTTTCCTGTACAACTCACCATTTTCTGCCATGTTTGCTTTGTACATGCTCCAGCCATACCAAGTTGGTCCACAAATGTGCAATGAGCTTATCCCGTTCTACTGTCCACAGATGAGGGACACAATCTTGCAGCTTAAAACGCACTAAGCATATTGTAAATAGCATTTAAAAATGTGGTGAGAAAATGGAGAATCAGAGGAGTTTTGAGGCAGGCATGCAACAAGAGGAAACATCTGTGGAGGAGCTAAAACACAACAGCAAGAAGATGAACCACTGATATTTTACAAGGATACTAACACGTGGAGGGACTGCTACAATTGCTTTGGTTTTGTTCTTCAAACTTGTCAAGAAGAGAGCAGCACCCGAGAGGAACAATTCTGCAAAATAAACCAATGTAGTTTTGTAAGTAAATTCCATTTGTGAAGATGGCTTTGTGAAGAAGAGCTAAATATTCAAATGGGACAATTTAATAGAAAGTAAGGACATCAAGAAACATAACCAAAAAACCGACCCACAGTCACTGCTGATACTGGGAACTAATGGTGGTCATACATTTCTACTGTTACTTTCCTAAGGAAAAAAAAGTTGTTTTTTAAGCTGAAGTTGAAACATTGCCCTGCTTTCCACCTCCTTTTCTAAACGTTTTATGGAAATTTATTTTGTGATGCAGCTTGTATCACTTTACGTAAAAATACTGAAAAATTGTTACAATTCAATCTCATGAAATATCAAGCTTCTTTGCCACTGTAGAGAGGAAAAAATGGATCTAGAAAACGGGAAGTGTTTTACTAACATCTATCCATAATGCTTTGTAAATAAAACTGTGTCATTTGGCATATCATCAGTTTGTGATTATTGCAATGAACTGCAAAAAACAATCAATAAAATTAAAAAGAAAAAAACTCAATAAGAACGTACATGCTAATGTACCTCCCCCCCCAAAAAAAATAAAGCCCTACATTTTTGTAGTTTCTCTTTTACTTGAATTCCTACAAAACAGAAGAAATATATACCAGCATTTCATGCATGAGCAATTCTTAACTTTGGTTGGCTTTCTTAAAATCATGCGAAACAAAGGAAGAACAGACCTTAATTTTTGTTTTACCTTTTAAAATGTAGTCTGTTGTGTCTCTTAGTATTAAATTCTTAAAAGTAATCACCCTGTCACATGCTTTTCTACAAAATTGCTCACAGAAGTACATGGGCACAAATACCAATATACTGAGCTTAATTTTATGTGATGCAAACATTTTCTGAAATAACTTTCTAAAATATGTTCTTACAGCTTTATATACATGACCAGTACTAAAAGTGCTGCTTCTGCATGATTAACAAGGTTGCAGTGTTTTGGTGCTGACATATGTGATACAGTAATTGAATATCCTAAAGCATGTTGTGTGCGGTAAGCTTTTCAGGGTGGACTAAATTCAGGGACATTTTATAATTCATTCCAGTTAGAACTAGTAAGAGCATAATAATTTCAGATTACTTAAAAGTGTGTAATGTCCATCTTGTGTGTTTTGGTAGATCAGAGAAAATATTAAGAAACACACACACAGACTGTCAATGTGCCCCTTGGAACAGCAAAATGAGGATGCTTTAGTTACAGAATTGTCAGCTACCAACAGTTTTGGCCCATGCTGGTTTTGGCTTGGCAGAACTCAGAAGGAACCTGTTGTCTCTTAAAAAAAGAGCCACACAGAATGAAATGTTCTCAGTTTAGCTGTTAACAACCTTCAGTGTCAAAACCTTCCCTTAGCGGTAATCAGCATCAGTAGGAACAATAAGCACTGAGCTAGGTCTGGGATGTAACGAGTTCATGAATCCCCAGGAGAAGTCCCTGAGGACCACAGCACTGAACCTCACAGGGAGTACAGTAAAGAAAGAAGCTTTGCTGTTCGCATGCAGGATTTGAATTTCCAGCTCTGCTTCTTTGGCTCCTTGATGGGCTCTAAATTCTTGCAGGAAGCAGTTCCCCTCATAACAACTGCTCTCCAGAAGCTTCGACAGCAGCTTCTCTCAGGCTGTGTTGAAATTAAATAGTAATGAAGAAGTAATCTCTGAAAGTGGATACCAGTTTGAGTTAGAAAAGCCCTTGCCAAAATACGTTTTCATAGCAGGAACAGCACATATATTATTGAAAGACTTTGTTTCTATATGGTGTGCCAAGATGGCAGAAATGCAGGTCTGAAATTTAGAAGTGATTGCTAGGGAGGTGGGTAAGAAGAAGGAACTAGAAATACAGGAAGAAATTAATAGCATTTGTTTCATTTAAAGAATATATCTTGAGCTGGTTTTCTTTTTTATGGCAATCTTACATTATTTATCTGTCTTTCTAGGTCAGAAAATAGGAGTAAACTTTATATGTGACACTTTCTTGTAATCCACTGGTACAAAACGTATTTCCACAGAACACTGCAGTATTTTACTCTGCTGCCCTGGCATATAGGGGATGCATTTTAGAGTCCTTTGTGGTTTGTGTGCTGATGCTGTCTCTGGAGAGACCCTTGTGTCTTTTGAGGAATGAAAAATAAGAGAGCACAAAAATTATATAGGAGTGAAACTAAGTAACACAGTCTTTATATCAAGGATATTAGAGACACTTTCCTAGGGAAAACTCGGCTGATTTTTTGTCCCTTTTGGAGTCTGTAATCTTTTTTGAAGTCTCTGTTTAGCTACAGAACTTATTTAAAGGACAAGGCTATCTAAAGGACAGAGGCTATCAGGATGCACTACAACAAATTCTGACCCGCTACTGGGGGTAGGGCTGACAGCTGTAATTTAAAAAACCACAAGACTTAAAAAAAAAAAGCAAATGAGCAACATCTGATTTGGCAGGGAAGTCACCTGATTAACATGAAAAAATTTACAAGAAACATCACCTGCTACCCTCAATCCTTTGTTCTTATTATTACTCTTTTCTATACAGAGATACGTAAAAGTAGGCAGCATTTCCCACATCATATGGAAATAACTTGTAGCTCAGACTTCAAGAGTTGATAATGCTTTTGTACTTAAGATGACCACAGCCAGATATTATTCTCAAGCTTTATCACCATGTATCACAGCAACTTCCATAAGGCTAAGTCTGGGATGCTGGCCCTGAAGAATTAATGGCAATTCTCTGTTCACACTATAAGCAGAATATGGGAGAGCAAAACCTGCATTAATGACACACCTCTGGTAGGTCATGACTATGAAGATATTTTTGCAGCTTCACACCAAAAAAATCTATAGCGTCACCATGACCTCAATTTAGGTGTGTGTGTCTTGTGTAAAAAATCAACCGCAACCCACCCACCACCCAAAAAAACCCCAGAACACCCCCCTTAAAACAAAACAAAAACTGGAAACAACCAAATATTGCAAACTCAAATAATTTCTTTCACCACTGCCCAAAGAAGATTCATTTTCATCCCCATACAGAGTTGCGTCACAAATGGACAGCCATAATTTCAGCAAATTAAAGAATAAGTTCTCGCACAGAGTTCAGATGTGTAAGTAGTTAGATATATGGTTTCAATATAGTTCTCAGTGTATACCAGCAAGACATGCTTTTAGTACCCTCTGTTACAGCTTCCTTCTCCATTTTTCCACTCTCTGGATCCACAGAAGTGAGATAAATAAGTTCCTGGCTCAGACATGAAATTTCTCTTTGATCCATTAGTAATTATGCCTGAAAAGTTTGCAAGAGGCAAGTATTAGGCTAAAAGTAATAGCAGATACTAAATCCAAGTGAGGATTCAGCTTGTGAGACAAGTTCTGTAGTAGCAGTAGCAGTGTAGCAATCTGACTTTAGATGAGGTTCTTAAATGGAAACTTAACACAAAAATCGATTTGTCTGTGAAGGAAACAGTTGCTATTTGCAAAATTGCTTAAAGAAAGCTCTATCTCTGAGGTCATCTGTGTTTGACCTCACCACAGCAGGTGTTCACATTGCGACAGACAGTATCAGGATTTTTTGTTTTGGCAAATAGTAAGGCCGTTTAGCTTTTAGGAAGTCAGTATGAAGCCTCCCAGAAATACATAGCAAGCTCCTTCACATGTCAGTTTGCTTTAAATATTTGTAAAATTATGATCCTATAAGGAGGGTACAGGTCAGTATGGCACTTACTTACATGCATTAATAAAAGAAATAGCAGTAATAAAAAGAGCTGCCTGGTTCCATGCTTCCAGGACTGCATGAATTACATGATTCCCATGTCAAATGGAAGGAAGAATTAAAACTGGACCCACAAAATCCCCAGTGAAGAGCTGGATGAAACCCATACACTTAAGAATTTCATGGCCTGAGGTTTATTCACCCAGTTACACTTTCAATTTTTGACACAAGAACAGCAGAGCTCAAGGCTGTGAGCCAGAAATTTTGGCATTGTTGTGGCAGTTTGTCCTCTCTCCCCAGTTGCTCAAGTTCTGCTTGTCTTGATACAGACTAGAGAGAGCAGCTCTGTCTCCCCTGTGCACCTGAAGAGACAGACAGGCAAAATATTAAACAGCCACAGATGCTGGAAAAAAAAGCAACTGTTCAGTCAGCTCTTGATTTATTTTTTTCCCCCTCAAAGCCTTGCTTGTCGGACAAAACTGATGAGAATGTTTGATGATTATTTAAAAAAAAACCCCCAATCTAAAAGCTAACAATGAAAATCTGTCTGATAGGAGCACAGCTAAAGCTTAATCTATTTATGTAACAAAACAGAGGCAAACTACTGTTAATATGCTAGAGAAGCATAGAAATTTCTGCTAATCTATTATCAGGGGACAAGCTGCTGTTCTGGCACAGCAAGGGCTCACATCAAACTACCAGTCTGGCAACACTTTTTGCTCAAATCCTTCACATCTCCTGTTCTTCTTAAGTCAGGACTCCTCACTGTTATCACTCCCAAATGGTTGTCACACCAGAGCAGAGCATGTCCTATTTCCCTTTTTTCTTTCTCAAGCACAGAGCTACAAGACAAGACTTTTCGTTTGCAGTTAGTCAGTGCATGGGGCATAGTTTCATCACAGCGGTAGAAGCTTCGCCCTACCAGGCTGGTTGAGAGAGAGTGTGAAGGAGCTACACAGCTGGTAGGAGTTTGTGCTTATTGCTAGATTTACCTTGATGGGGCTTTCTTGTCCAGTCTTCCCATACCTATGACCAATGTGGTAGTCACCTTGTTTTGTCCCATTCAAGTAGGCAATGCCAGCTAAGGTTTAGACCACAGACTCAACACTCAGTGAGGAAAAGGGCAAAGCCCTACAAGTTTCTGCCAATGGAGTAATACCACAGCATCTCTCTGTCTAGAAGGACCAGCATTATTTCCATGGTGAAACTAAACCAAAGAAAATTCCTCCATTTGAACACATCACACTGAAAGACTGTGCTTAGCATGGGATAAGCACCTTGGGAGAATACATAGTTCTACCAAAATTCACAGATCTCTATTTCTGATCACAAGAACAGACAGGATCTCTTTCC
>NW_009922399.1:29129-49742 GCF_000696875.1 Nestor notabilis
CTTCTCCATGTGACAGGCACTGAGCCTGTTTCTTCCAGCAGCAGTGTACTACTGCAGTCCTGTTCTAACTAAACAGGCAGAAAAAAAAGTTACAGAAGTGCTATCTCCAAGCTCAGGTTTACTAGATACAGTGAAATCCACCTAGGTGTCTAACTTCCCAATACGTTCCCTGCATTGCAGCTCCTCCAGGGTGCAAGATAACAGCTACAGATTTAGACGTTTTCAGTGCCATTTTTCAGGCCTAAGAGATGTAAAGGAGCTGGGTGAGAATTCAGCTGGGTGTCTTTGATAAACACACAGGCAAAAAAACTTTCTGAAGGACTGTTCTGTCAGTAGAAGTCAACACACCACAGGTCAGGACGAGAAAAGGAGAAAGGGGGAAGTCACAGAAGAACCAGCTATCCCACAGACTGCAATAGCCTTAACTTGGGGAATAAAATGGACCCCCTTATCCAGCCACAGGTCATGCCCTTTGCATTTTCTTACCTTCATAGCTGTACTTTATAGGTGTCTTCCCTGGACGTGCAGTAACTGTGTGACTTAATTAGCAACTGTACAAAGTACACATTAAGGGATTGGTTTGTCAGGTTTGCTGTGACTCCATGGCTGTTGAATGCAGTACAGCCAGGGAACATAGATAAACCCATGCTCTCCTACAAAAGTTAAAGCATGACCAGTAGCTTTTTTTTTCCAGCATGATTTGCAGCTGACATCCCCTGTCTAGGCGGTGCCATCTGTTAACCATGTCACATCCATGATCTCTTGAAGGAGGCTGAAAGGACTAAATCATTTCAAATGTAGAAGAACATTGATACAGGAAGGAGACTGCTGCACTGACATCCTATATCCAAGTCACTTTCAGAGTGATGAGCAGTGGGGTTGCCATGCAACTGTTCAGCTTGGCAAACCCTCAAAATATTTCTAGTCTCATTGTTCCAGTAAGATGTTTACCTGTGTTGCCCCTGAGACATGCTGCTCCACTTTAAAACATGGTGCTGTGGGAGTGCTTGAAGAGTAGACAGACACCAAATTCAAAGCAAGTGCTGCTCTGCACTTCTTGTGGGAAGAAGTGAAAGGTTATCTGTCCTTCCATTCTTCTCCCCTCCCTCCCACCAAGATTTCTACTCAAAACAATTACATGCAGCATTTGACAACAGAGCTGATAAATTATATGCTGCATGAATTGAAAATGTGAAGGACAATAGGGATAAGTATCATTGCATTCACAGATGACACAAACCCATGTCATCACTTTCAAGGCTTTTTTATTATGCTCAGCGGTGACTTTCATGAACTAATTCTTCAGTGCATTCTCTTAAAGAAACCCCAAACATTTTTATATATATATTCACTAGAGGAAAAACAGACTATGCCTAACAGGTGTCCGACAGAAAAGAGTAAAAACAATGGAAACCCCACAACCCCTAAAGGGAAGTATTTTAGGGGCATGAAAATCTCTCAGCTGAGAAGTTTAGTTGAAAATTTTTCCAGTTTCGCTGAAACTAGAAATCAGCTCTGGCTCTTAGGTAACTACAATTTATTCCGATCTGACGGAAATTTATATGCTGCCAGAAATACTTTCTTATGACTTATCTATAATAATTATAAGTGAACGCTTCTGCAACAAGAGGAGTCTATCACTGGCTTCCATTAAACATGGAAGTCAGTCGTCTAAAAGTTGTGGCAGACTGCTGTCTCTTGTAGACACCATAATTTCTAAGGGAAATAGCAATTTAGGAAATTCTTAACCCTTAGTTAAAAACTAATGTAGCTCTATTGTCATTCTCCAGTATTAAACCAGTAATTTTCCTAGAAAACCCTCCAGTGTAGGAAACAGACAGAAATCTCAGTTTAGCTACAGATGTTGCTAATGGAAAACTTCAGAGAACATATGCTTGCACAGAGAATGCTCTGAGATCAAACCTCTGAATTCAGACTGAGGGATGCAGAGGGTTTCATTGCTACTTTGAGCTTGGTTTCGAGTCCTATGTGTTTCTTCATCCCTGTGTGAAGAGCATTGGACAGTACTCTGCAGGCTATCACAGATGTCCTGTGCAATTCTCAGTGTTGGACAGTATTCTGCAGGCTCTCACAGATGTCCTGTGCAATCCTCAGCTATTGCATTAACCTTTGAAATTTAAGGGCATCAAAGAGCAGCTTTCAGTTACACCTGCAACCTCTTGCATCTCTAAAAAAATGGAATAAAAACCCTTGCCTAAAAAATCCTAAGCACAATATTACATTTACAAACCAGTAAGTTCTGACTTCGGATACTCTCTGCATTCAGTCCACCAGGATACACATTCAGGACTGCTTTTAGAAAGTTAAATAGCCTAAGGAGGCATCAGTGGGATGCTACCATCAGAAAAAGGAAAAAGACTATGTGGTTGAAGGAAATGCAGACATTTCTGAATGGCACAAGTTTGCATTTCCCTTTTTTCCCCATGTCTGAAGTTCCTGCTTCCAACTGAGGTTCATGTTGTTCCAGTGCAATGTAGGGGGAATATGCACCTAGCAGGTGTTGGGAAGAGGTATAGAGAACCACAAAGTCACTCATCTGTCCTGAACCCTCTCAGATGGAAATGCAACTATTTCCTTATGCTTCTCCTACCCTCTCAACACAGACATCACTGTTGTGGCTTTAATCTGTCTCTAGGTTTTCTGATCTCCTGGTGTATTTCAGAGCCTCCCGATGCCTTTGGGGACCTGATGTGAAGTCCAATATGTTTTGCTGCTCCCCCCACCCCAGTTTTGCTCAGGTGCAGGAGCAGACTGCACAACTCCTGCAAGAGAAGCTGCTCTTCACTACTACTCACCCAGAGACACAAAAACAATTGCAACTACAGAGAAGCTGCATATATTAATGTATTTTTGACAGGATTCGGGTACAGGTAGGCTTTAGGCTATGGACTATGGAGCTGATTCTGGTGCTAGCCCTTGTGGTTCAGGCTGTGAGTGGGAACACAGGACTGCACAGCAAACAACAGCATCGTCCCTTTAAGGATGAGAATTAGGTTTAAAAGGACCAACCATCACAAGTGCTTGATTTCGCAGACAGAACTAGCGCTGTTGTGCTGGCAGATATCCTTTTGAATAGCTGGGCTTACTTGACTGACTCTCCTCAGCAAGGAGGTACCAACTTACTGTTCAGTAATATATGCTGCAGTGCAGGACCTGAGGTTGGCCTCTCCTGACATGCAATGGTCTGGCACTGGCACAGGTAAAATTTGAAAAGCAACTGTGGAAAACCTGTCCCATGAGGACTGGCTGCAGTTACTCTTCAGGGCATCACTTTCAAGATGAGCAAAGCCAAAGTCACACAGCCAGGCCACTGCTCAGCATGGCTGCAATTTATGCCACGACATTTCTAGCAACTCTGGACATATTGCAACGAGGGACAGAGAGAAACTCCATGTGCCTCGCTGAACAGCTCAAAGAAATGGGAACCTAAGCAAGAGGCAAGCCAAATGACTCCCTTTTCTGTGACTCATATGACAAGCAATTATTTTGAGGTCAGGAAAAGTTGATCTTCTGCTGCCTAGAGGCAACCAGTTGCTTTCTATTAACATGTCACTTTGTATTGAGTCCTGTGAAAATTGGAATGAGACAATTCCAGTCATCTTGAAGATAAAAAAAAAGGAAGCATTGAAAAAAAATTATATACCTATACTAGCTTTATGCTGATCCAAACTAAACCTGCTTTACATCTTCAAGAGTGAAAAATGTATCATTTGTGTAATTTATTACGTAAAAAAATACCATGATGTATATTTATGGCATGAATCCTGTAGTTTTGAATAAAATGACAAATAGCATTAGAGATGGAGCATAATAAGGCATTAAAGTACTTTTTGCCTGTTGACATCACTTTTTAAGGATAGAAATTAAAATGTTGAAAATCAAAATCATCAATATTCTTGAAGGTTATATCCAAAGGGGGCTCAGTAACTGTATGTTAATAGAGAATTAATGCCATAATGTAGATAAACCCCCCTGACATTTCTAGAGGAAAAAGCTTGGAAAGAAATATGGTGTTTATGTATTTGTTCATTACAACTTAATTAGCACTGCACAATATTAAGGACCAACAGTAATGCTGGATATAAATTGAAAACTCTGTTTGCAGGTATATCTGTATTTTACATATATACATATATGTAAAAAAGAGTAATTGCCACTGTGATAAGTGTTGAAAAGGCTGCTGAAATACTTCAGGCATTTAAGTGAAGCAGTAATATCACCATTTTAAACCTTGGCTCAAAATCTCTTTCACTATTTATTTCCAAGGAAAAAAAAATAAAAATCTGAACATAAATTTTTTATTTAAATCTTTCCTCAGATTTCTGGTTTTACTTTACAGAGTTGAGGGAGGGAAGAGAAGGAAGAAGGGACATTTTCTAGAAGTTTCTGTATTTCTCACTTGTACTTATTAAGAAGTGAAAGGCACCTCCATGTTCATAGGTACCACTTGCAATAAAGGGTTGTTTAATGGAGGGATTAAATTAAATTATGGACTATATGAAGTAACTGAGATCCCACAGATGTAAAGACAGGTAATAATCCACAATGACAAGCCCGCTCCAAATCTCTTCTAACCAATGCAGGGGGCAGCAGTACAAACTGTGTCACCAAAAAGCTTATCCCCAGGAAATTTGCAGCTCAGCTCTGCAGACCAAGATCGCCTGCCTGTGCCTCAGCAGTTGTATCTTAGGACTGCTGAAACTCCCAGCACTGTGGTCATTGCACCAGCTCACACACAGCCCCTTTGATTTTGGTTTTCATTTGTAAGCAAGAGAGATTATTTTTTCTTTCTTCTATATTGTTCACAAAATCTTTGTATTACATAGCTCATACACTATGTGTTAAGGATTATTCAACCCTTGTTCAGTAAATACACTGCACAATATTCTTTTGATATTTGTCTGATTAACTGTCAAATAGAAATGATGGAAAACTACACGACATAAGAATCCCCCCCTCTGTTGTTTTACACTAGGATTCACCATTGCATCAGACAATTCAGAAATAACCACAAAGGATTAGAGAGAAACAAGCCACATGCCTCTCATACATCTGAACAGACACTTATTTTCCAGACCCTACATGCAGCCAATTATCTGATTCACCTTGTTGGTCTGCTGTAGGATGTTTTGATGCCATTTTAACATTTTATAATAGCTGGCAGTAGCGTGCTTCTAATGCAAGTGACCCCAGAGATAGCTGTGGACAAAATACAGAGAAACAAAGAATGTTTTTGGCTCTTGCGAGTTAAGTAATGTAGTCTGGCAAAGAGATAGTGATAGTACTTCAGCAAGGAAGATCAGAACACAATTATGCATGGCCAGAAATGTATTCAGTAATGATCCATCATGCTGTCTCTGGCTGCTTTACATGCAGGAAGATCATCTGCTTTAATCTTTCTAGTCTCCAGATTCACACAGAGCATCATATATTAAGCAGAAAGGTACTCTGGGTGGCAGTATTGAGTTCACCACTGCAGCAGTCTTTATTGGTTTAGGTTTGTTTTTTTGGGGGTTTTTTTGCAGGTTTTCCCCCCAAATCTATAGCAGACATTGCCTTTCCGAAAAATGTCTCAGTCTTTCTATCTCAAAGGCGAAGTTCTTGCTACTGACTGTTTCTTCTCATACTGTGCATCCTGCACCCCAGACAGAGATCCTCATTCCCCCATGCTCGCATACATGCCTGTGTCCATCACTGCCTTTCTACTGTGCTGCAGACCCAGTGAGATCCTTCAGTGCAGAAAAGCAACCAGCACGATGCAGACTTTTTCATCCCATTCTGGTTGAGTGGTTTAATAAATTCACCCTGGATGGCACTTGATTTTTTATTTTTTTTTTAAATCAGTCTCTACTGGACACAGTACATGTGTGATAAACTGTCCTTCAGCTGAATTCAGGAGTTCTTCATCATGGAACAAAAAGCATTACTGACAACATTTATGCTAAAAGGAGGGGCTGCGGAGGGGGAAGACAGTCTTAGGCTCATTAAAGGTTTCTCTCTTATCCAAAGTGCTGTAGCTGCTGCTGCTGCAGAAGGTCAGGGAACAGATGCCTGTCTGCTCCCAGCAGATTTTTGGGACAGATCCTCACATGGAGTAAATAGACACTCCCTGTGAGGGCAAGGCACTGCACCATGCTACACCTGGTGAGGAGCTGCCCTAAGTTGTTGCTGCTTTTTCATCTAAGCCACATAAATTTGATATATCCCTGAAATTGCTTGTGAGAGCAGGATGCAGTTTCATTTACTTTCACAGAGATACCCTGGATTTTCAAGGAGAGGAGAGGAACCAGTGCCCAACTCCTCAGTGGCTTGACTCATTTTTGCCTGTGCAGAATGGCTATGAACTCCCCCATGTATATAAATGAAACAATCTACCTTTGCACCCATGTGGGATAAATGGAAGTGACTTGCCAGGGGCCAAAGAAGTGTGGAGCTGGGCTCTGAGCCACACATGCTGAAATGCAGCCTCTGCCAAGCTTCCTACCTGCCTCCTTCATCAAGGGCAGCTTGACCCGGGAGCTGATTTTGGTTTTTTGTTGTTGTTATTATATTAGCAGGGAGCTAAAGGCTCCTGAGAGACTGTTTATAGAAAGTGCTTTTGAATGTACGCTTCAGCTTAGATAGCTCCCATTTAAAACTGAAGATGGACCTTTTATCAAAAGATGTGACAGGCTATTGTAAGGATAACTGCCATAGGTGGGGGTATAAAAAGAAGAAAAAGCCCTTTTCCCTATTGTTTTGGTTTTCTTGTAATTTTATCAAGCACTTAGAGGGCAAGATACTGTCAGATACATCTGTCTGTGGCATTTTTAGGTATGTATCACCTTGGAATTTAAGTGCTCAAGTAATATGTGATAACTCCCTGAAATACCTCCATCCCCTCAAGTTTTTCTTTCATCTTTCTCTTATTTAATCTCAAATGAGTTCACATAACTTCTGATTTTGCATTTATCTAGATCTGAGGTACAGAAAGTATGGTTCTATAATGTAGCCATTGGTAATAACTTTACAAGTAGAGTTCAAAACTCTTAAGTCAAAATAAGCACTGAATTAGGAATAAAGGAACAAATACTCATAATTTTCAGAGTATAAGAAAGTATTTCAAATGATTACATCACTGTTACTTTTCTTGTGTATCCTCTGTTCACTGAAGGGAATATCTAGAAGCCTAGCTGTCCTTAAAATTATACAGAACAGTAAGTCTACCTGCACATAATGATCAAATGTCAGTATAAGATCAATACCAGAAGGGTTATTGTGCCCTCACACCAGGAGCCACCTGAGTCCTATACAAAAAGGAAAAACTAACAGGTCTCCCAGAACAAATTCACCCTCACCATGCCCCAACACACCAAAATCCCAGCAATGCTGTTCAGAGGGAGAAGAACATCTAGGAGATGATTAAGTTCCCTAGACCTGAAAACTCTGCCTCCAGGATGCAGCACAGCAGGACAGGCAGTAGCTTGTGCTTCAACGGAGATGGAGATCTCTCTGATACTGCACATTCATCTGAATGACACTGTCATTCAAAAGGATATCAGGGTACGTCCAGCTAGCCCTTTTCAGGTGATCACATGCAAGCTCTTCTAACTCACTAGAACCTGTGTGGAGGTTCAGTGGATGTATGATTTTAAATTTGGTGTTCTGCTAATGCAACAGCATGGCTGCCAACTGGCTCAGAGCATACGTCAAGCCTGCTCACATCAAACAAATGAAGTGGCTTAAAGCAGGCAAGAAACAAGTAGTCCAGATGCAAAAATGACTTTGAAATCTGCAGTGTTCGAGTTTTAGACCTTAACTTGGCCTATCAAAACATAAACCAACACTTGACACCTCTGGTTTGGATCCAAACCATCCTAAAATACACAAATTTTGAGCGGGTTTTTGAAATGGAAGTCTCCTTTCACAACTGGGTAAGCTAGAGAACATACATATGTTACATACATACATACATAAGGTCAGGAACACCACCAGGTGACTACTGTAGGTCCTTCCCTCACATGTTTACTGTGACTTTTTCTTAATTGAATTCTATATTCCTTGTTTCTTCAGTTATAGCTGTTACTGCACAATTTGTCTGGCTTTATCCTCCCCTCCCTCCTGTTTTGACAAAAAGGCTGCCCTGCAAAAAGCATATGAAAGTCACATACTTGTGCTGCTGGTAACATCTTTATTTGAAAATAAGTTTCTAGCCAAAGAAGTAATGGTCTTCTAGTAACTTTTAACTTCAGTTATCTCTCTCCACCTCTTGCCTTTAGCATTTAGTCTTGGTTTATTTGCAGGACAAAGGCTTACAGTAAACTCCGAGCACCCTGGGTGAGGAATTGAGAAGAAACTCACTTCTTCAGAGTCTCCAGTTTAGGTGCACTGCTGCTTCCCTTTCCCAGGGACCACATCTTCTTATGAGCTAAGCTGAAGTAGGAGGAGCACTTAGCAGTCTTACACCTACATTACAACAGGGTATGAGTGAAATTCAAGACTGTAGATACAGATCTAATCTTCTTATGAAAAAATTATATTACTTAGTACCTGCTGGAGGAAATACTGTTTTAGCTTTCAAATTTAGTTTCAAAGAAAGTGAAAATCTCACATAGAGTTATTTGAATTCACCCCTCGAGATCTCTGGGAGCAACTCAGTGTCACCGGAGAGCTGCAAAGAACTGGTTGAACTAAGGAGCTGGGAAAGGGACTCAGCGAGCTTTAACTCCAAACAATCAGTTCAGATGACTCTTTCTGCTGTTAAACTCAGTAACAATGTGCAACAGCAAAAGCTCAAGTTCATTTTAGGTCAATTATTAATATAGCATGAAACAGAAGTACATTTGGATGTACCATACAAATGGGAAAATAGAGATACTTAAGTGGGTATGGCTTGTCTCTCCCTCTATAAATGATACATCATAGGATCCAAATTTCAATGTTCAAAGAGAAAGAGGTAATTTTCAAAGATGTTAGACGACACTAAACCAGAAACCTAGTCCATCTCAAACTTCAAGTGTTTCTCCCCAAGGAGACAATCAAACATAAAAACCTCAAGGAGAGTGCAATAAACATCCCTCATAATGAGCAGAAAGCCACGTTATTACTAAGAGAGAAATGCCATACTTAATATATTGTGCAAACTTAAAAATTATAAGGCACTGTGCTGATGTGTGAGCCTTTCCTCTCCAGAGGGGGATCTCCCTATTTTTGTTCTCTCAAACACAATGAAGAACTGGGATTTCCCACCAGCTCTCCTGTGGCACACTGTGCACTTGGATGGCCTGACAGCTCATGTGGCAAAAACCCCAAGGTGGACAAAGGATTACTTCAGTAACATGCATGCTCGTATTATACTTGGCTTAATATGGGCCATTTTCTTCTGCTTGAGAAAAAACAGTAACAGTTTAAAAAATCCAAGTGCAGTGATGAAGCACTTCATTTACCCTAAGCCTCACTGTATTCACTCAAGGCCCAGACTAGTATGTTGCCACTTTTCAGTCAGTTCTCATCACAGAGTGTATTAATTATGCTCTGCTTTAGGTATTTCACCAGTACCTTACTGGGAAAATACTTCTATCATGATATGAAGGAATCACAAGGGGAGCACTATTAAAAATTGTGGTCAACTTGGAGCACATGATAATATGTCCATTATCACAGGAAGTAAAATGTATGTTTTACATGCCTGAAGTCTGATATTTGCATTCATTTTACTATTCCATACATTTATTTAATTGAAGTACTTCCCCTTTAGAGGCTAGGGCAAGTGAGATTGTAACAAACCTAGACAATAGCAGGAGATGAGCAACCTTTGCATCTGCCCAGACAGCAATACAGGTAGTACGTACAGTGACAAAAAAACCCAACAGACAAGCAGAAGACCTGTTGTGTTCAACTAAACAAAGGATTGGATCCATTATTCTTCTAATGCTTACCTAGCTAGATTGCATGTTTACGATATTTTAGATGCTATCTGGTACACCAGTTGGAAGCTGCTCTCCTCTAGGAAAAGAATTCAAGTATCTTCTTTCTCTTACACTATTTGTACTGACAGGGTCAGATGTTAAAGCACTCATGCTGGACCACTGGCTGCTTGAAGTACATTCATTATGGATATCATCTTGCCAATGGCCACGGCTCGATAAAGGTCAGTTGACCTTCCTGAGAATACTTCAAAAGCAGCAGAGGTAGCAAAAAGAAACAAACCCACACGAATTCATGATTCATTTACTGCAGTAATTTGTCAGGAGATAGTGTTTTGTTGGGAGGAAATGCTTCCCCTGCAAAAACTCTCACAGTCAAACCTCTAGGAAGCCACTGTTCTGGCAGCAGAAGGTTGCTATAAAGCATTACTACCAGGCAAGGATTGCATAGGGATATAAGGATGTATGGAAACTATTTCCTGCCTGGAGTGAACAAGAACCTGAGGAGAATGACTGCATCAGTTTAGCTCCCTGTAACAGAAGAGAGGTGCAGCTTGCTCAGTGTTCTGGAGACAAAGCCAGTCTTCTCTGCCTACACCTGTCCAGAGCCTGCCAAGATCAGTGCAGAGACTCCCATTGACTGTGGGAGGCTGTAACCCATGGATCCAAATGATGCACTTCAAGAGATACATCATTGAATCTTTAAGTGTAATATAAACAGTAAAATAAAAAGCACTAAAGGAGTAAGGTAATTTTACTTTTAGAAGCAATTGCTTACATGAAACAGCAATTGCCCATACCTGAAAGCTTCAAGTGCTGTTTACGTGCATTCCCAGTGTCTGCATACTAACATTCATTTAATGCCAATTCAGTGTGGCATTTGGATATCTTACTGAAGCGCCCACTTTTAAAGAGAGCTCACTATCTTTTGAGGATGATGTGTGTCTCATATCAGCAGAAATTTTCGTAAAACTTCTTGTATTTTCTGCAAAATTCATACGCCCATATGCACAAAGATCCAGCCACATTATGAACAGCGAAGGCAAAGGGATGTATAACTGTGGTATCACATCTGGATACATGTGCTGCAATAGACACATAAGAGGAGGGAGGGAAGCCCTCAAACTTTCTAGAAATCTGCCCTGAATTAGCAAGAACATTCTCTCCAGAGTTAGAGATGGTACAAACCTAGCTGGGCAATGACACAAAGAAGTATCTACGAAAAAATCAGAAGCATTTACTAATTGCAAGTTAGACATCCAGGAGGCATGGAAGTGTCTTTCCTACTTGAGATGCCTCTCAGTCATCTCCACCATGTTTCTAGCTTTTTTGTTGGAAAAGCTAAATTAGCCAAACCACAGTCTGGTCACTGAAGGATAACAAAGACCCAAACTGTCATAATAAGCAAACATGCACTACAACAACAACAATAGCAAAAGACCACAGCAATTATTATTGCTATCATTATCATGCAAAGTTGAGCACTCTGCCAACATTGCAACAAAACATATGTTTTTTACAGGGCACTCTGTATGAAATCACCACTGTTTTCCTATTCCATATATGCTGATAGAAACTCACAGATGGTTTCAATTAAGAGCCACTTCATTCAGGAGGGCAAAGCCTTATAAACCTTCTTCCTGTTTTGCCATAGCCACTGGAACTAGGTTTCACTCTGTTCCAAACATCAGAGCACAATGGAGTATTTGTAAATGTACTCTATCTTTTGTAAATAAATCTGACAGCATTAGAGATAAATCCACAGTCCCTTGAGGGTGAGATCAGAGCACAGTTGCATGCTTGTACGAATGTACACCTATGTCCTGGGTTCAGCTACAGCAGTCATTTTTTCTCCTTCTTAGTAGCTGGTGCAGTGCTGTGTTTTTGACTTTCAGTCTGGGCACAACGCTGATAACACCGATGTTTTTAGTTGTTGCTAAGTAATGTTTCCTCTGACCAAGGACTTTCTCAGTCTCATGCTTTGCCAGAGAGGAGGGGAAGCCAGGAGGAAGCAGAGGCAGGACACCTGACCCAAACTGCCCAAAGGGGTATTCCATACCGCAGCACGTCATGCCCAGTATATAATCTGGGGGGAGGTACCCGGAAGGCCCAGATCGCTGCTCGGGTCGGGCTGGGTGTCGGTCGGCGGGTGGTGAGCGGTTGTGTCCTTTTCCCTTGTTATTCCTCTTATCATTATTACTGGTAGCAGTAGTGGTTTGTATTATACCTTAGTTACTGGAGAGCTGTTATCTCAACTCGTGGGAGTTACATTCCTTCGATTCTCCTCCCCATCCCTCCGGGAGCGGGGGGAGGAAGGAAAAGGGGGGGAGTGAGCGAGCGGCTGCGTGGTTCCAAGTTGCCGGCTGGGTTTGAACCACGACAACCTACTATTAATCTGAAAAATCGGAACCTACTGACATAATGGGTAGTTGTGATCAAGGCAGAATAAAGCTTTCTACCCAGTTCCTAAATTTTTCTGTCACTGTTAATCATCTCTGTTTGGAACAATGTTCCTTGTTTACTAGCAAACAACTGCCTGTAGACAGGCAAAATATTTCTCTATCAGTGCTATAGTACACACATACTAGGATTCAAACCTGAACTGCCAGCAAGAGAGATGCTCCTTCTCCCTTCTCTCTCCTGGAAACTCGGTGTGCTTTTTGTAAAGCTGTCTTTCCCTGACATAGAGCAGCAGGTCTCATCCCTCTAAGGACCCTGTCCTAAGGCTCTCCTATTTCCTTTACACAGGCTTGAATTAACAAGCGGTACCCCCTGCGCAAAGCAAGCACAATTAATCAGTGTCACTAGGGGTTACCAACACCTGCTAAGGTGCCCTGCCAGGGTCACAGCCCTGCTGTGCATCCTGATGGGGAGAGAGAAAAGCACAGGGTGTTACTCTGCTGAACAGAGATTTGAAACCCTGCTTCCTGCAGGTGTTGTGCTGAAGGTATCTATCTTCCTGCTTCCACTGAACTAAGCTGATAAACAACACACCTCAGAGCTGGAGGAGGACAGTGGAAGACTAAAACTGAAACAGAGTACAGCTGATGTTAAAATGGCAGCTCTCAGGCAGATGCCTTTGGAGGTTAATTACTTTTCCAGAGAATAACAATTCATCTTTTTGCCCATACCATAATATTCTGTAATGCTAATTCTCATTTTGAAGACAGAAAAACTAATGACAGAGAAAAGGTTTAATGTATATAACTCAAAAGAAAGAATAAATTTGCCATAACAGAGTGCTAGAATCCATCAATAAAAACTCATACCAAAAAGATCACAACTCAGAGTACTCCCAGAACATAAATATTTTCTAGAAGACACCATCATTAGCAAAATGCATCAAGCTTTTGCTTCAATAAACAGCATCTGCCAGGAGCGTCTTCTCTGAAACAGACAACATTAAACAAAATTTGGTCTTTCATTTGTTAAATGGGCAGACTTCTGGGCTGGTGTCTCAAGAGTCTTCTAAAAGCTCTATAAAACCTAAATCAAAAAGAGGCCTTTTGAAGAAGGCTTACCTTATCTGAGCAAGACCTTCCATCTTAAATACTCTGTTAGGTATTATGAAAGCACCTAATGTTCTGGACTTGCTGAATATCACTTTACCAAAAGCACCCTTAACTCCTGAATCCCTAATCTATACTAAGCAACTACATAGCCATCTTCCTGCCTTAGCAACAGGAGGTAACTCTCATTTTATTGCTGTTAAAGAAAATAAGTAAATGAGCTAAGGAAAACCAGCTGTGAAGGGACTCAGGTACACAGGCTGTGTTGTAGGAGCAATGTATCCTATTCACATGCTAGCTTAGCAGTGGAAGTAGTGGCCAGCCCTAGCCAGATCCTTGGGCTCCCAGCACAGTCTGCCTCCAGGAGAGAGCCAAAAGGCACCTAGAAAAACCTATTCCTTCCTCCCAGTGAGATCCACAGAAATAAGCAAAACAAGGAGCTCACCCAGGATAACTGCTACTCTTGGCAGAGGCTGAACCAGTGATCCCAAAATGCAGGGTGTTCCTTCTCTCACAGCTAGTTCCAGAAGTGACTTATTTTTGTACTCATTTCCTGGTTAAAACACCCCTTAAGCTTCTCCTCTGCTCACCCTCATCCTGACTCTATTTGTTGGTGTAAAAAAAACCCCCAAACGTAATGCAGAGAGGCCCCAGAGCTGAACTCAGTACTCCAAGTGAGGTCTCAGGAGAGCAGAGTAGAGGGGCAGGATCACCTCCTTCGACCTGCTGGTCACACTGCTTTGGATGCAGCCCAGGACACGGTTGGCTTTCTGGGTTGTGAGCCCACACTGCTGGCTCATTATCAGTTTCTCATTAACCAACATCCCCTTCTCCTCAGGGCTGCTCTCAATCCAGTCTCTGCCTAGTCTGTACTTTTGCTTGGGATTGTCCCAACCCAGGTGCAGGACCTTGCACTTGATCTTCTCCTACAGTGATCAGTTCTTCGTTCTCCCAGTCCCTTCCTTTGCCTTCTGCAGCTTGGGCAGTGTGGCTGGAGCTTTTGCCAGTGAAGACTAAGGCAAAAAAGTCATTGGGTGCCTCAGCCTTTTCCATACCCTGGGTAACCAGGTTTCTCATTTCCTTCTGGAGAGGGCGTACATTTTCCCTAGTTTTCTTTTTATACTTTTTTTTTTTAATATTTTATTGCATTTTTTGCGCTTTTAAAGAGACAGCTGAAAGAGAAGTTCATCCTTAGAGCACATTGGAAATACTTTTTTCAACTAACTCTAGGCATGCTGAAATAGCTGTTGTAATACCACAGGCAGACTGCTTTACTGTTTCAGTAAATGCTGGAGTGGCAGGAGTGAAATGTCCTCTAACTCATTGTTGAAAATGATAGAAAAATCAATGCAAACTTAGTGAAGAGAAGGCAGTCCTATTACAAGAAAGTCATTTTCAGGGCCTCCTGTGGTACTAGGTTCCAGAAAGAAAGACACGGCATGTGGTAGACAATGCTCTGCCAACTGAAAAATGTTATATCAAATATTCTCATTAGAAATTTATTTTAAATTAAACATGATACATGTCAAGGAGCTGCAAAGACCTGGTGTCATATCCAAACACTTCCCTGGATTATCATAGCAAGCAGGTTAAGGCCAGACCTGTACCCCTGAAAAAAAACACATGAGAAACAAGAGACAAAAAAGCAAAAGCCAAACATTTCAGCAGTGCCTACTGATTTTCTCTGGCTTAGGATTTGTTGGTCCCTGCCACTGAAATGTCAGCCGTGCCAGCACTATCCTGTCAGCCTTAGACCAAGGCCTCTCTGAACTGCTACTTCTGCATGCCTGGCCCTGGGTGACCAGAGTGCAACAGAGCCAACAGCAAAGTGAAGAACAAACCCCAAACTCTCCAGTTTGTAGTAACTAAGAAAGCTGATCCAGAGCTCACGTGTCTTTGCAAGATGTCTTTCTGTGCAGTTTTCTTCTCTAAGCCTTAGTTACTGATGCCACCTGGAAGGACATTTTGGCCTCAGCACAACAGTGAAGCTTGCCTCAAATGCTGCACAGGGTTTCAAAATGGTTTGACTTCCTTCACGATGTGTGAGTCAAGTAGCCTCCTTTCTGAGGCACAGGGGAACATCAGCAGAGACTTCTCCAGCATTAACTCTTTCCATTTTTACACACACTCCAAAGATAAGATAGGAGCTTTCATCCATCTCTGCAAATGGATTTGCAAGCAGCAGCTGCTGAATATTTTAAATTCAAATGATATTAAAGTCAGGTTAAACTCACTGCTGCAGAAAAAGTCAATAATGTTTTCCCATCTTGATTTTTCTTTCCTCTCATTTCATTCCTCTCCTACAGCTGCTGCAAGGATACTGACTGCAGTTGGCAGTATAACCTCACTTATGACATGCTCAGGAACAGATGTTTTTCTTCACATCTACCCCTCCTCTCCTACATTTGGAGCAGAATAATGAGATACTCTGCAGCTCTGGTTCAGAGCATGGTTATTAAACAGCTAGGGAAAATGATGTCGGTGTAGCAAACTGTGTATCGCTGAATTACTACGAAACATGGTGATGAGAAAATAGATCTACTTTGACGGAGAAAAATGGCCTGTTTTCAGTCAAGAGCTCTTTCCTGTCAACCAGCCCAGCCCATCAGCAAAGTATTAGCTAGTGTACACAGCAGTTTCTAGGCTGCATAGAGGGCAGCAGGTTATGCCTAGAAGCTGTCACATACCTCCCTGGGTGGATATATCTACCTAAGGCCCATTCACATGAAGAATTTAAGAGCTGTGATTATTGGGGATTTGTTGTTTATTCTACTCTTTACAGCAATGGGGCAAAATAATACAAGTTTTCCTGCAGTTTTCCCTGTGCAAGATGTTGGTTAAAGCCCTGTAGCTCAGAAAGTCTTACCAGATCCTTCCTGTATGCCCATTCTTGAGAGGCAGAGCTCCACTTTCCAGAGACACTGGCTAGTTGCTTTGTTCTGAATTTTATTTTGCATTCCATAGAAAATGACTGCATCAAAGGGAGGGAGAGGATGACTTGCATAAGCCCCTATGTATCTAGCCTGAACATGCATTTTTTGGGAAATCTCTCTCGTCTCCATCTCTGCTGTCCTAGGAAACCAATCACCTGGAGTAGCACCTTTTAGGTAATTTTATGAGGTTCTGTGACACAGGCGATTTCATTTTCACAGGTGAAGGGTCTCCTGATGGAAGCTGTCTTATCAGAACCTCTGTGACACTCCTTGACAAAAGGAACCAGGAAATGGTGGGCTCCTGCTTCCTCATTGTAATCACCTAGCAGGGAAACTCAAGAAGCCCATGAGCAGGAAAACATGAGTCTTCCTGTGTCATTGCTGCCAGGGAAAGCTGCCCAATGATGACACAGCATAGAGGATCACAGGACTTTTGTAATTCTCACCCTTTCATGATGGACAGCCACAAACTGTCTGTAGCTTTTCAGGTCTGCAGGACTAGCCAGTATGGCAGGAAGGGAAGCTGGAAGAGCAAGTTTTAAACTTCAGTGAAGTAAGCAAATTGATTGGAAGTTTTTATCCCCAGTCAGTCCTGTGAAACTGGTACACAACACAAAGAAGGATGTAGTTGCAGGACACAGGCATTAGTATGTTTCTCTCTCACCTGCATTTTCAAGGTGCCTCCTAACTATGTGCACCTTCCTGCCTGAAAGATAAGAGCAGCTCTGGTAACAGTATGTGACTCATTAAATGCCACACAGGAGGTCTGCATTACAGTCATGCTTTAGCCCCAAGACCATCCTTCCTTTCTGTATTTAAAACATCAGCTGAATAGACTAACTTAGCCTGTATCCTAGACAACAGCTTCAATGGACTGCAGCTGCAGGCAGGAAAAGGCAGGGAGAGATGAAGCACAGCTCAGACCTGTACCTAACTTAAAATGGATTTGGGCCAGTTCTCCTTTGCCTGAGCCTTAAGTGCCTAATCAATCTGGGAGCATTTCTTTATTGGTTCATATATGGGTCTTTCATGCAACCTGCCGAGAACACTAAGGTACGTGTCTTAGTTTAGGAGATTTTAAGTAAATAGAAGCACCTCATTCTGCTCTTTCAGACAAGGAAGAAAAAAAAACAACCGAAACAAACCCAACAAATCATACACAGAGATAACTCCAAGCCATCACCCTCCTCTACCCCCCACACCCTGCAAACCCAGAAGTAAGAATTACTACTATTCTGTGGTAGGTTATAAGCAAAAGGGAGTGCTTCCAAACCTAAGTCCAAACAAAACCCTAAAACTCATTCTTAACCTAGTCATTCAAAGAACATATCATGTCATATCATAGAATAGTTAGGGTTGGAAAGGACCTTAAGATCATCTAGTTCCAACCCCCTTGCCATGAGCAGGGACACCACACCCTATGTCGCCCAAGGCTCTGTCCAACCTGGCCTTGAACACCACCAACATAGACAATCCTTTTTCCTTATACCCACATCAACTGCTATACCACAAAGTTTATTTTGCAAGTTTATTTTTGTTTTCCTAGCATCTACATATACTGCAGTTATGTTTTTCAGCTGTTCTGTATGAGACTAAAAGTATGCTTTTTTTATAAGGAGAGAGATCCTCAGATGATTTCTTACCTCCAAGAATAAAGTATAAGAAAAATTCTAAGGCATGGAATAGAATCAAAAGGAACAGATTCACTGCTTTTGAATGGTCATTATAAGAGAGGAATTTGGAGAAAGAAGAATCACTTCTTAAACACAAACTTCAATTTAAGATAACCTCGAGGAAAAACCTAGGATGTAGAACCAAAAAGGCAACATTAGTCTACATTTGGGTGGAAAAACTGAGAAAAGAAATTCCAAAGTACACTATAGTGTGGTTCATTTGAGCTGGTGTGGTAAAGGAGTTAACTGTCACTAGAGTCATTTTCCAGTTAGACAGTATAACAGTCAATGCACAGAGAGAAGTCTCCAAAAGGGAGAAGCGTCGGAAACAAAAGGCAACTTTTCATCCCTTCCTAGAGAATCACACTCTTCACTCATT
Organism: Nestor notabilis; assembly: GCF_000696875.1. NCBI lineage: Eukaryota > Metazoa > Chordata > Aves > Psittaciformes > Psittacidae > Nestor > Nestor notabilis. Next base: position 47,550 of record NW_009922399.1, read on the forward strand.
CTTTCCTTTGATTAATATAGAAGGTGATAGGGTCTAACACTAGGTTTTTTCAGATGTCCATTTCATCACATTTATCGTATTAGCTATTCAATTATGTCCATTCATTTATTTATTTATTTTTCAATAAGGGACAATGGATGGGTTGCATTTTGTTGTTTAACAGCATACCAATTAAGAAACTCGCTGTTCTCTCGTCTTCACTTTCTTTCTCATGTATCTTAATCTAGATTCACTGTGTGCAGGAGTCTAAATAAGTGCTACTACTCCTTTGATAGTCAGCATTTGTTACCGCATTAGAGGTGGCCTAAGCATTCAACGTAGGAGCTGCCACTAACCTAAATGTAAGAAGAAGACATGTTATTGGATCACAAGGTAGATGCAATGGGTAACTATAAAGGAAAGTAAACAATATGAACTTTCTTTTCAAACTCAATTATTATTTTGAGGGATGAGAGAGGCAGACTGCTTGAAGCTGCTGGAAGAGAAGGGTGATTTACTGAAACACATTTAGACATGAGGAAGAACTACACTTGAAAACGCAGGATGTTAGATAACCTAATGTGGGGAAGGATACCCACACAACACCCCCATCCCCCAAAATAAAAATAAAACCCAACATGAAACACAAAAACCCTAGCTACCAGAACAATAAGCCAGGCTAATAGATTTGCTGCAGAGAAGGTGCAAGGGCAAAACTGGATCTGGTCTAACATGATTCTACACCAAAGCTATCTGGGGAGTTTCACACAGCATCAAGTTAGACAAGGGAACTTCGAAGTTTCTGGTTTAGAGGCTCTAAATTGCACCTGATGTCGTATTGTGCTGAACAGCCATTCCAGCCCAGGTGAAAATAAATGCGTGCTGCATCTGAAATGCTTTCGATTTGGTGGCCCTACTTTGCCAGTGCCAGAGTGAAGATCAGTTACTCTGCTAATTCATGAGGTCCTTCATAGGGGGAAGAAGGATTCCCAATGACCCATTCTGGGTATTATTTGCTCATTCTTATATATGCAGTTCTTTTGCAAGGGGGGCACTTCTAAGCTTACAAACACAACTGTTGTCAGCTCCAGTCTCTGCTAAGGATGCAATGCAATGTTGTATTACTCCAGGTTCTGATATGTACCTCAGCTTGCTATAACAAAGGCAGTGTTCAGACTACTCTTCTGTGACAAGGCAGTTGTTTGCACTGTACCTAAAAATACTTAATGCTGGAATGAAGTGGAAGACAGGAATATACTTGGCCCTAGTGTTCAGTTGAGCTAAACACTATTTTTTTCCTTAATATCAGAACCTATATTCACTTTGCCCATCCCTATCTGTAGGTGTCAGACTGTTATTAAACTTTGCCCAAATTGTCTGTCATTTTAAATTCAACAATGATCTTAAATCATCAGCTGCCCCGATGAACCGCATATAAGTTCCAACATGCTTTGTAAATGGTAGTTTTGTGACAGCAGTTCCTCTCTTGCCTTTCTTTTTGACTGCTCACCTGACAAGCTCCGCTTAGCTAAGGATTAGAGAAATAAGGCAGTATTTTCATAGACGCACATGTGCCTGTCACGAAAAGGTCCTACCATGTGGACACTAAAAGTCAAGTTACACCACGTCCTGCTCCAGGCAACCTTAAATCATCAGACTCGCATAGAGATGATGTGGAGGATGAAATCAAACTACCCGAGAGAGACATGAACCTAGAATAAAATCTATTATTTTAATATTCCTTTAAAATATTGACCGGTAACATCACTTTCCCTTCTGCTTTGTAGCTTAATGTCATGCTTCACTTGCTGGGCATGTCTTCTATGGCCCTGTAGTGCCCAGTAAAACATACAGTAAAATAGTACTTCTTAAGAGGAAGAGGAAACAGACAGTGCTATTTTACAGAGCTGGTGAGAGCCCCGGTTACCACTGGTGCCTGCTAGAATCCTGGCAGGGCAGCAGTGTTTCTCTCTGTTTCCATGGCTTTCACACTCTCTCCCCTGTGTGCCCGAAGAACTTTTTTCCTCCATTCAAATCCAGGCTCTGCCTGGAGATAAGCAACTACAGAAAAACCTGTATCTGTTGTTCCTCACTACTGTGCTTCCCAGGTGACCAGCATACTTTTTAAGTAGCTGTCCCAACACATGGGTCCTCCCTGTCTCCTCCACAAAATACAGGATGCTTTTTATCACACTGCCTTTTTATTTATATATA